>NW_009934052.1:2765-3267 GCF_000696875.1 Nestor notabilis | reverse complement strand
TCAATCCATCCATGCATCCATCCATCAACCAGCCATCTATGCATGCATCCTTCCATCCATTCATTCATCCATCCATCAATGCATCCATCCATGCGTCTATGCATCCATTCACCCATCCATTCATCCATCCAACCAACAAAACATCCATTAATATCCCAAAATTTTTTAGCCTTAACGCTCCTGTACCACCATCCATTCATTCATCCTTCCAATCTTCCACCCACCCACCCAACACTTGAGCCTTGCAGGCACCATCCCATCACCACACTCTTCCCAGCACGCAAAAGACGTTCCCTGTTACCATCAGGGTCATGGCCCTGTCCCAGCTCCTGCCCTGCTGCCAACCCAGTGCCCAAAGGGGCCATGGCTGGTGCCAGAGCCCCCTTACCTGTGACAGTGTCGGTGGAGACGGGGCCCAGGCGTGTGCGACCCCACAGACCGTACAGGTTGAACTTGTAGCGGTGGGACGGGGACAGCCCCGGCACTGTCAGCGTGCGGGAAT
>NW_009934052.1:999-2107 GCF_000696875.1 Nestor notabilis | reverse complement strand
TGTGAATCGGGAGCTTCAACAGAGAGGCCACAATGCAGGAGATGAACCAATTCACTGGTTCAAGTACCAGTCCACCATTTCTCTAAACATCCATCCATCCATCCTTACGACCATATATCCACCCATTCGTCTGTCAGCGCGTATATCTTTCAATTCATTCATTCACCCATTCACATATCCATCCATCCATACATCTATACTCATATACCCCTCCATGCTTCCAAGCTATCACACATCCATCCTCCAATTGATCCCCAAATTACCACCCACCACCTTCCTCCCTTGACCAAGAGACAAGTAGTGGCCCTGCCCAAGCTTCTGTTCACTACAAAACACTGTTTATCAGAGCTGGTGCCGGGCCTGGAAGACTTCTGATCCAACCATCCATTGGCGTATCCATGCATCCATTCATCCGTCATCATCCATCCATCCATCCATCCATCCATTCAAGTGTGCAGGCATGCATCCATCCATCCATCAATGGATCCATCCATGTGTCCATTCATCCATTCAGCCCTCCATACATTCCATTAGAATCCAGCTCTCCACGTTTTCAAAAACCTATATTTCTGTTTATTCATCCTTCTACTGAAAAATCATATCTTTCATGCATCCATCCATCCATCCATCCATCCATCCATCCATCCATTCAAGTGTGCAGGCATGCATCCATCCATCCATCAATGGATCCATCCATGTGTCCATTCATCCATTCAGCCCTCCATACATTCCATTAGAATCCAGCTCTCCACGTTTTCAAAAACCTATATTTCTGTTTATTCATCCTTCTACTGAAAAATCATATCTTTCATGCATCCATCCATCCATTCATCCATCCAATCATCCATCCATGTAACCAATAAATCATCCATCAATATCCTTTAATCTGATAAGCTTTAAATGCTCCTGTACCACCATCCATTCATTCATCCTTCCAATCTTCCACAAACCCACCCAACACTTGAGCCTTGCAGGCACCATCCCATCACCACACTCTTCATAGCACCCAAGAGACGTTCCCGTTTGCCATCAAGCCCTGGGCCCTGTCCCAGCTCCTGCCCCGCTGCCAACCCAGTGCCCAAAGCGGCCATGGCTGGGGCCCCAGCCC
>NW_009934052.1:0-260 GCF_000696875.1 Nestor notabilis | reverse complement strand
GGACCCCCCGTCCACAGGCAGCACCTGGGGCTGGCCTTGTGCATCCCGGTACTGCAGCGTGAAGGAGTCAAAGGTGCCCTCGGGGACGCTCCACTCCAGCTGCACGGAGTCAGAGGTGACGTCAGAAGCACTTAGGTCACCCAGGCGGGGCTTGGTCAGTGGCTTCTCCTCTTGTGGATCGGGGGCTGCAGTGGAAAGGCCACAATGCAGGAGACGGACCCATTCACTTGTTCAAGTACCAGTCCACCATTTCTCTAAAC
>NW_009934051.1:55457-63977 GCF_000696875.1 Nestor notabilis | reverse complement strand
TCATAGAAGGCCACCAAATTGGTCAGGCAGTCGGTCTTCCCTGAGCCTTCTCTTCAGACTGAAGAAGCCCAACTCTCTCAGCCTGTCTTCATAGGAGAGTTACTCCAGCCTTCTGATCGTCTTCATGGCGCTCCTCTGGACTCGCTCAAGCATGTCCACATCCCTCTTGTGTTGGGGGCCCCAGAGCTGAACTCAGTACTACAGGTGAGGTCTCACAAGAGCAGAGTAAAGGGGCAGAATCATCTTCCTCAACCTGCTGGTCACGCTCCTTTTGATGCAGCCCAGGGTATGGTTGGCTTTCTGGGCTGCAAGTGCACACTACCAGCTTACATTGAGCTTCTTGTCACCCTGCACCCCTCCCCAAGTCTCAGTTCTCTTCAGGGTTGCTCTCAGTCCAGTATTCACTCAGCCTGTATTTGTGCTTGGGGGTTGCCCTGACCCAGGTGTAAGACCTTGTGCTTGACCTAATTGAACTTCATGGGGTTTACATGGGCCCAGTTCTTCAGCCTGTCAAGGTCCTTCTGGATGGCATACGTTCCATCCAGAGTGCCAACCATACCACACATCTTGGTGTCATCATCAAACTTGCTGAGGGCACCCTCAATCCCACTGTCCCAATACTGAACCCTGAGGAACACCACACTTCACTGATCTCCACTTGTACATTAAGCTATTGACCACAATTTTTTGAATGCACTCATCCAGCCAATTCCTCATGCACCAAATGGTCCATTCATCAAGTCCACACTTTTCCAATTTAGAGACAAACATCTAGTGGTGGATAGTGTCAAATGCCTTGCACAAGTCCAGGTAGATTATGTCAGTCTCTCTTTGCTTATCCACCAGTGCCATAACCCCATCATGGAAGGCCTCCAAATTTGTCAGGCATGATTTGCCCTTAGTGAAGCCATGTTGTCTGTCACAAATCACCCCCTTATTGGTGGTTACTGTGTGAAAAAATTACCTTTTGCTTTGATTTGGTGATAATTAGAAATGGTTGTGGTTTGTATTGCCATTTCTAAGTTTTTCTTTTCAGTTATCCTTTTTTCAGTAGTTAAGTTCCAAACTTAAAATATTCATCAGGTTTTAGAGTCACACATTTACATTTTTATGTCTGCTTTCCAATTCAAATTTTTGTGTTTTAACATCAAGTACATGTGAAGGGAAATTAGATCACTTCGTCTGTTTCCTTTTTTTATGTAATGGGTAGACATGTTCTGTCTAAATTAGGAAAGATTTTTCCTTTAACAGAAAAGATGGAGAAAAAAAAATCTGACTACCACTGAAAGCAGAATAAGAAACATATGTATTCCTTTACACTTGTTTAGCAGCAGAAAGCCTGAAGTGTAATAATTTTTAAAAAGAATTGAAGACGCATATGCAGAAAGAAAATTAGTGACTTGTCTTACAGACTGACCAGGCTACGAATATTAACAGGGTCTAGTGATTCCAACTGCATTTTAGGCAAACATCCAATATTCACATCACAACCTTACCTTTCAGAATTCATTGATAGCATATCCTCTAGAAAATCTGGAAAACTAGTTGAGAACAAAGATATATCTAGGGGACAAGTAAGCAGTATTTTGAAACCAAGGTTATAATCATCTACAGGGAGAGAGACCCTGCAAAACTGCTTTCCCAAGCACAGGACCTAAAAATTCCTAAGCATGGCTTCTAGTCTGACACACACCATAACATGCCTGAACATGGTGAGGATGCGGATTTGGTATGCTGCACAGCATTTTTTCAGTTATATACTCTCTTGGTGGCTAATAAATAGTCAAGAAGTGGTATCTCTAAATATAATAGGCCAAGAGCCACTTGCATTGGTTTTTAAGGCCAAATGGGATGGAGTCAGCTGCCCTGAGGGTAAGAGGTGCCTGCCAGGGCCAGAGCAACAACTGGGGCACTCTGGGTGTCCCCATGGCCAAACCTTCACTGGGAGCATGCTGTAAATAGCAGTATAGAAGTGCTAGTAATCCTACAGTGTTATCTATTTTATTTAATGGTAAAACTGTAAATCAAGGAGAACAAAAGTATTATATCCTTTTCACCTTCTGTTAGAGTTCAGTGTTCCCCTGATAGGAAATCAGTCTCTCTAGAGAGAAAAAGCTGATCCTAGATTGATTCTTGAAATACGCTCAAGCTTCTAGGATTTAAGAGGAGATGGAAAATTGATTTGTGTTTCACATGCTACATTCATTTATGGAACATGTCTTCAGCTTTGCTACTAGTATTTCTCCATTACAATAATGTGTATGAAGCCTGATTTACATTAGGCTTTTGTAATATAATTATCTTCTAACTCCTCACACCACAGGAGACACGTTGATATTCCTCATTTACTTTTGGCAAGAACACATGAGGTGCTTGACACCTGTTTCTTAAGCCAGAACTTAATTCTTCCCTCTCTGCCCTGTGAATGACCTCTTTTCTGAATATCCCTATGAAGAGGGAGAGCATTTTCAAGTCAGGAAGCAGGAAACATTGTTCTATTCCACTGTCTCTGCTATATGAATTAAATATGATTAAACTAATGTCAAGGTTTCACTGTTAAAGTGATCATTTCTGAAAGAAACAGAATCATGAGAGTTTCTTTTAGAAGATATTCTGGTGAAGTATGTATATTCAGAAACATCTTGCCGTCTGTATAATGCAAATAGCTGTAGTATTTGTCAGCTCACTATTTGATTTAATTTCCCCTGGTAAGCATCAGTTTATTGTTTCTTAAAAAAAAAAAAGATTTTAAAAATAGGACTAGTTGTGAAGACTGCTTCAGTCCCTTGAAACTATTAAAAAGATCACATCAGTTTCATTTGTAATCCTGACCTTTCTCAAATGTGTTATGGAAGGTCTATTCCTGGTCATTTGTTTAGTTAAGTCTTGATCTTGTTTGTTTTATTATTGTATAGAAATATAAAATTAATTTTGGTTAGACCAAGTAAGCTGAACAATCTGAATTCCACAGTTCTAAAACACACTGAACAACAAGAGGTTAGGAGATATAAAGATTAGACCTTGTTCAGTGTCAGGAGGGTATGAATTCATTTAGACATTCCCATTTATGACAATTGACTTTGAACAGCATGAAGGAGATGTCTCAGTACAAAAATGATGATATATTGCTTTGATACAGTCTCCTAAAAATGAATGAGATTCTGCAGATAATTCTCCTAGGATTTTCACCCTTTTTACTGTCATAAACAAATGAGAGCAGTTTGTATTCTTCTACAGCTATTTCAATGGCTTTAAAAATGCAGTAAAGTGTGGAGTCTGTTTTTTTCCTAACATGCAATAAATACCTCCTTGATTGAGAAAAAACATTTTTAGAAAAATCTTATCTTTTTGTTCCTTTTCATCAAAGAAGACAGAAGCAAAGATTGTACTGTTGTGTATTGCCATTGCCTCCTTCAAGTAATGCATACAAATGCTTTTCCCCTTGAGACCTTAAGATGCCAACACAGAGACACCAAGCAAACTTGCGTTAGTAAAGAGCTTAGTTATTACTTGGGTTCCTAAAAGTTCTTTCCCGTTTTCCCAAGGACGTGATGTGATAGCTAGTAACTGAAGAATCATAGAATCATAGAATGCTTAGGGTTGGAAAGGACCTTAGGATCATCTAGTTCCAACTTCCTTGATTAAACACTACAGGAATTAGTCTTTTAGAAAGCTTTCTATTGTATCCAATAGAAACCTATAGACCACAAGTGTTCTTGTCTATTATGACAGTATTTCTCCATTGTCCAAGTTCTCTGTGAACAGGTCATTTAGAAGACATACTTTTCTATGTGAATTTCATTCCAGTAGCATAAATGGGAAAAAGATCCAATATGTACAATAACTCAGTAATCAAACTGCTTTTTTTCTCCATTTCTGTACAACTTAAACCCTGAAAAGATATTCCAGGAACAGGGAAACTGGTGGAAAACCAGAGAAAAGCACTTTCTGCAGCTACTGGCAAAATGAGAAGTTGGTCAAAGACTGAGATTTTTGATAAAGTTTTTGTCTAACAACATGGACTTCCATTAAGGGGGATACAACAAAAGTGATACATAGATATTAGTGAGGAAAAGACACATTTGAATTTATATACTTTTACTTCTTCTTGATATCTGGATGTTAATTTTTGTATAGGCATTGTAAATTATGACAAAATAGATTTCTTCTCACTACTTTCACTGATTAGAATCCAGATGTCCCAAAGGCAAGCCATGAGTAATTCATGAACATTTTTAGCCATTCTACAAACTTGAAGTATAATTTAAGCCTTTGGGAATTTTCTGAGTCTATGGAATTACTAAAGCAATATTTGTTAAATATCACTTAACCTGATCTCTTTGGTTTTTTCATAGTTAAATGAAAATGCATTCTTTTGGATCCGGATATCTTGACTACATAATAAGTGCTTACTTATTGCATAAACTTTCTACCTTTTCTTGGAATGAATATCATGAGTTAAGGGATTGTGAAACCTAAGAGAATTTTCTAATATACGTCCTCTGAATTATCATTTACAAGATGCCACGAGCCTGTTGGGTGTTTAATGTTAGATAGTCTGAATTCTGTACTAGGGTAAATGTATTACCTACTCAGAGTGCTAAAAGTTTAAATCCATTTTTTTTCAGGAACAAAGAGAATGAACTGTCAAACCATCGAGTCTCTACCAGAATCTAGGCCTAAATTATGCTTTAATTCCATCAAGCCATCAGTTTATCTACTAGATGTTGTAAGGTAGGACATTAGATTGCTATTGCTATTCCTTCCCAGAAAGAATGCTCAATAGCAAATATGATACACAATGTCAGGCAGAGAAAGAGTGGTCCAGGTTGTGAAAGATGACAATTACCCTTTGCCCTGTGGGACAAACTTTCATTTTACAAAAGCACTAATACAAATACCCCTTTCACTCAAATAAGCACTTATTTGAAGCCTTCTGTATTCTGACTTGCAGTTCAAAAAACTATGGCACAGAAACTCTACAGTTATCTCACTGTCAGAAACCCAATGTTTCTGGCTTCAAAACTGTTTACAGAAATGCTGTGTTGAAGAAGACTACTCTGGTATTTCTTGAGCCATTATCCCAACTCAGTGTCCTAAAATAAATTCCCCTGCTTTTTCTTCTGCTATTTATTTTTCTGTTCTCTCTAATTCAACCTAGGAACTGCGTACAGTTTCCTAGCATTCAGCCTCTTTGTCTAAATACTGCAAAGGGTTTCTGTTAACTGAGATGTAAGTCAGAGTACAGTATAGCATTATTTATTAAATTACTGTGGTTATTACTTCATTTTGTCATCAAAAAAGAAATTATGCCTGTGACTACTCTCTCCCAAGTATTCTTATACCACCATGAAACATCTGAGAATAAAAGACAATAAAATTGCTGTTTCCACTTTTGTGTCAGAAGGAATCTGATGTACTGTTAGGAAAAACTGTCTCCGCTGCAAGAAAGCCATTCATGGTTCACTGCCCTAACATTATTCAACATGTATTGAAAGCTGTTTTGAAAGGCTGAAGTGCCAAATATGTGAAGAATGTATTGTGTTTTTACCTGAAACACAGCATCTTCTTACAGTCTCCCTCCATGTTTTCCAAATCAGAAATTGGATAGGAGGGAAATGGGTCAAAATTGAGCTTAACTGCAACAACAACAAAAAAGGCAAGAAAACCAGCAAAAATTTGAAATAGGCATATTTTTAGACTCTCATGCTGGTAATTTCTATTTATTTATTTATTTACCTATCATATTCTTACATATTTACAGATAAATATTTATAAAAATACTTAGTGATATGGTGATAGATATTGCTTAAAACAAGGAAAAAAAAAAGAATAAAACAAACCCCAAACTTTAAAAAGCTTGTAGAACTGAAACATCATATTGTTGTATTGTTTAGTAATAAACTTTTAAAAATTTACCTTCCTTACTTCATCATTTCACAATTACATCTCTAAAGATTTTTGCAGTTGACATTTCTGCATGGAAATATCAATATCTTTCAGTGTTTCCTAGTATAGTTTTTATATACTCTTCCTCTGAGAATAAGAAAAATAAATTTTGTGGAGAGATGTTTCAGCATACAATTTTTTTTTTTTTAAGTCTTTTACTGTTATAATTGCATTGTTGGCTATTGTAAAGCTCCAGAATGGAAAGTTAACATATAAAGTACCCTATTTCATATGGTAGCTATTTCATATACTCTACTTTGGCCAACAGCATAGACCAGACAGACATGTGATGAGGAATTAAACCTCTCGTATTCAACATCAGTCTCCTCTAAATTCTTTCTTACGATCTGCTCCCAATCTCACTTTCACAAGACCTTACACATTTCCTTTCTGAAAATAGTGATTATTTCTCTCATTATGCATATAGTTACATCTTTTCATTTCCCAGACAGGGAAAAAAATCAACCTTAGAGTCTAGATTCTCTTATCATTCTTAATTGTTAATTCTTCAGATGAAAAAGAATACTATTTAAAGCCCTGACATTACCACGTGAATTTTATACTAGGGCCTTTGGAGGAAGAGTCACTGGTGTCTCTCTAGGTTCTGTTGCTGCTTTTCAAAGTATTCTTGGTACCACACCACAATAACATTTCATAGCTGTGAGGCATTACTTATGGTAATGTCTTTTCTAGGCCTGCTATTTTCTGTTGGAAAGTATCAGGGAAGAGGAAAGTAAAATGTCATGTTCACAGCAAAATGCTTAGTTGACAGTTTTGATCTGCTGTAGACATGACACTGGCAAACAGCAGCAATGTGATCCGAAGTTGGCATTTCATGGGTGCTACGCTGTACAGACATACCTTTGGTTCTCCTGATTTCCATCCCTTCCCTTTCTGCTTGAGCTCAGACAATGCTCTATCTTCAGAAGCGGAAATCCTTTTACAACAAAGAGCTTGTAAACTGGGACTGTGCAGGCATACAGTGTGAGAACATCCGTGTAGATTGTGGCATAGGACAACAATTCTAACAAAGAAAAAATTGTGATATTTTATAACTCCTGACAGTGGAAAGTGAAAAAAAGCAAAGCAAAGCAAAGCAAAGCAAAGCAAAGCAAGTCTGACCTAAAATACAGGAATTAAACAGTGAAAAAAAAAACCAAACCATAGTGCTTCTTCACAGTTTTCTAGAACAGCTTCCTTATAGTTTCATAGTGTGTCCAAGGAGATTTTATGAGCTTGGTTATTCATTCTCCTGCTAAAGCAAATAGGTCAGGGGAAAATCTTCCAGACACAGAGCTTCCTTGAAGTCCTGCAGTCTAGGTGCCAGGCAACTTCATGTTGTGTCATACAGTCTAATTAATGATTAATATTGTTGATGTATTCTCAGCCAGCAGAATTATCCTATGACATTTTTCAGTACATGTCAGGAAAGTCTCATACAGAAGAAGTCAATGCAATTATCCATTTCCTAGATCCCATCATTATATCATGTATGTCCTGGGTTCAGCTACAGCAGTCATTTTTACTCCTTCTTAGTAGCTGGTGCACTGTTGTGCTTTTGACTTTCAGCCTGGGAACAATGCTGATAACACCGATGTTTTTAGTTGTTGCTAAGTAATGTTTACTCTGACCAAGGACTTTCTCAGTCCCATGCTCTGCCAGGGAGGAGGGGAAGCCAGGAGGAAGCAGAGACAGGACACCTGACCCAAACTGGCCAAAGGGGTACTCCATACCACAGCACGTCATGCCCAGCGTATAAACTGGGGAGATTTACCTGGAAGACTCACTGCTCAGTTTGGGCTGGGTATTGGTCTGTGGGTGGTGAGCGATTGTGTCCTCTCCCCTTGTTATTTCCCTTATCACTATTATTATTGGTGGTATCAGTAGTGGTTTTGTATTATACCTTCGTTACTGGACTGCTCTTATCTCAACCCATGGGAGCTGCATTCTTTTGATTCTCCTCCCCATCCCTCGGGGGGTGGGGGAATGAGTGAGCGGCTGCATGGTTCCAAGTTGCCAGCTGGGCTTAAACCATGACAATATATAACAGGTTTGACATCATCTTAGCAATACTTACATATAATTTGCTATGAAATGAGTAGGTTGCCCTTTGCAGTTATAATATATATATAAAATGCATAGTGAATGTTTAATGGATAATCTAATAAACTTTAAATGGAATACAAGTAAAGAATAAGAAAAACTTCATTTTTATGGTACATTTTGACCCATTCTTATTTATGTCCAGAATGTATACCTAAGTTCAAACAAGAGCCATAATTCAACATAATTTCCAAATACATGAAAACTTAAATTTCCTTGGATAAAAACTTAAATAAAATAATGAATAAATTAATTGCATTTTTAGCATATTACTAATACTAATCATCATTTTCATTGCACCTAAGACTTTCATCTTATCTCTTTCATTTAAGTGTCTTAGAACTCATTACTGGTTTAAGAGCCCAGACATCGTTAAAAGGTGAATAAATGCTATATTCATTTTGCAATAAGAATATTGGCAGAAAATTATCTTCTGGGAAAGTTGCTGAAAACTGTTCCAGGCTCTGT
>NW_009934051.1:44061-55426 GCF_000696875.1 Nestor notabilis | reverse complement strand
TTTCCCTATTTCATATTTCTGTATATTTCAACTAATGTAGCCCTATTGCTTCAAAATTGAAACTGTTTGAGCAAGTCAGAATTCAGGAATGCTGTTACATTTTTAACTGATTCGCCCTTACAGCTCAGTATGCATACTTATTTCTTAGTCACTCATTTTCTTGTACTTATATTTGCATAATGATAGCACAGTTCTATTGCAGTAGTTTAGCATAGTATGCAAATTCCCATACACTGAATTGCAGGCAGCTATTATTAGCCAAGCAAAGTATAGGGATTAACATTAATCAATGCATTGCTCTTTCTCAGCTGCTTTATTGCAGTTATCTAAATCTCATAGCTCTGATTATCTAAGAGAAGAAAGAAAGACCTTTGAGAAATCTGAGCTGGAATGAATTTAAGTTTTGTAATTGCCATATATTTTAATGACAACAATTTTGTGAACTACGTGGTCTCATAGCTTTTATCATGCAGGTTACACAGGTGAGAACAACTATAATATAGACTACAATAATCTGGGTGAAGGCACCATTGTAGATTTGTAAAATAAAACGTTGTGTGTGTAATTCATCTTAGTCTGTTCTGTAAAGCAAACAGTAATTTTCTCTTAAATCTACAGTTCATTGATAACTATATGCTATGGACATATCTGACATTTAAAATATAGAAAGGTAAAATGTTCTCAGGGAAGCATAGCTCCTCAAAGATATGAAAATAAGTATAGGGCCAGATTTCCCAGTATTATAGCCTATCACCACTTTGTTGACTCTGAAAGAATAATGATTTACAGAGGGTCTAAAGAAAACTGTCTAAGATATGTAAGTGACTTAGAAGCTCAGCTGTAGAGAACTCCAACTCCTAATTGTGTAGGCACATGTTAAACCATTTTCCTTATTTGTTCTAGGAGAGATTTAAGAATAAAATGTACATTTATTCTTAGATGATTCATCCTCCACTTCAGGAACACTTAGGGTGATATAGTCAAGAGAAAATATGGCACACAAAATAACAAGCACAATATTTTCTTCATGGGGAGACAAATACTCTCCTTTGTCTTTCAAGCAGCTGCAGTCTAGTGGCTGGGACATTGCCTTGGGGAGGTGACAAACAATCATACACTTCTATAACTCTTTGAGCTTTATTTCTCTCCTGCTAAGCATATGTTATTATCAAGTCCACCAGCATCTTACAGAAATGAATTTACTGGGGGATAGGAGGGGTGTTCTGGTTATGCCTGAAGAGAGTGAGGCATGAGGTAACTCAGGATAAACATGAAAAAAGCATGGAGGAGAAAGTTAGAAGATACCAGCATACTAGCTGTCTTGTGATTTTGTCCATGAGGTAAGTGGCATCAGTCTATTATATAATTGTATGCTTCAGCCCTCCTTCTTACGATGAATGTGAACAATTGGGTTTTTCAGTCTTGAAAACCAGGTTTAGTAAATGCATTAAAAAGTTCTTGCATTTGTGTGCCTGCACAGTAGCACTCACACAGGAATTTTCTGGCTATGTTCAAGATGTCAGGGATGAACACGTGACGATTCACGCTAATCCAAAATGATATGCAGAGGAGAAAGCAGAAAAGTAATAGTGATCTAATTTTCTGGTTTACAATGTACTACAACTATTAGAATGTTTATTGCAATCTTGTTACTATTGTCTTTATAATCAATTACCTATACTGTTTTGTGCAATTTTTTTCCTTCAGGCCTTCTGTGCTATATACATGCAAAAACACATGCACACATCTACTGCAACCTTTTCTGTTGAATTTCCTATCAGCTGAAAAGCATTAGAGCTGTTGCTGTCTCATGAATTAAATGTCTGTACAGGGAAATTTTCTAGCAGCTTTTTTGAAGCTATGCAAGTAGAACTGGGATCAAGAACTGTTCTCCGTTTTAGTTTCCTAAAATTAGGCATTGTAAATATTTGTAATTGCCTGCAAGTTTTCAGCATCTAAAATGAAGTACTCATTAGTACTTTACTTTATTCATTAGTGTAAGTATGAAAAGAACTCACCTCATAAAAAAAGATATCTTTAACCTTAAATTTACAGATGTGGCAGTAGTGTTATGTAACGAACTCTGGAGATCAACTGAGAAGGACCTAAGGGAGTAACATATTTTGTCTAATGATGTTGGACTTAAAAAATTTCCTATTTTTAAATCCAGGTGCCTAATTTGGCACCTCATCTATTTATATTATATATATATATACACACATATATTTAAAATAGGTGCTTTAAAAAGGAATACTAAAGAATCAGTATCTTCAGATTGGTACCAACTGTCAGCCTGAAAGAAATGCTGATCCACCTGTGTCTTGTACACAGAGAGACATTTCTTTCCAACTGACATCTTTTAAAAATTAGTCAGTCTTTTCAGAGTTAGTGATGTTGCTCTTACTTTTCCCTCCATAAATTTAAGAGTATCCAGTCAAGAGGCCTTGATGAGGATCTAATACATATCTCTTACTTCCAAAGCATAATAGCATATACTTTGTGAGGAGTTTGCTCATCTAGGTATATACAGGCATGCTCTGAGAAGCGTGTGCCTTTCTAATCTGTGAAGATATCTAAATATGGGTCAGGCTGACATGAGTTCAGTCTGCAGCAGAAATTCTTTCTTCACAACAGGCAAAAAAATAAAATATGAAGTATCTGAGAACCGTAAGATAAAAATTATGACCACAAAGGTATCTGCATGTCTCCAAAGCTCGGTAGCTACTGAGATGGGGTTTTTAAAACCAGTTTTAAAGTAATGAAAATTCGTTTTAGGTGCCTTTTCATCCTCACAGGAACTTTGTTAAGCTTTTCTTTAAAAGCTTTGACTAAATTAGACTCTTATTGCTAAGAAGAAAACTAGCATCTCTGTTTACCTTTACAAATGGGAAAATGTTTGATTGAATTTGTATTCATAGCACTCTGGTAAAGAATGAAAGACAATTAAATCTAACAGGGAGATCTAATAAATAATTCACTGGAAATGCTGGGAGATGAACAATAGTTTTTCTTGTGGCAACTGTAAGGAATCCAGAAAGGTTTGTTGTCTTCTGATGCTGAACAAGCCTAGAATAAAAGCAAGAACCGGAAAAGCTTCTCATGCTTGTCAGCTCCTCACAACCAGGTTTTTGCCAAGAGCTTCTGTTAGCTTTTTCTTCCTGGGCTTCTGGAATATCACAAGCATTTTCTGTTGTAGTCTTTGAACAGAAGGGTACAAAATCTTCAATATAAAACTTGGGTTGATTCTCAAACTTAAGCTTTGCAGTGTTCAGTCACAGAATTACTGCAGTATGGTTTGTATGGCAGTCAGCTAATACTCAGGTTTCTGTGTGTATGTATCAGTATTCCAAACCAAGTACAGACCTCAGGAGGTACAAACTGAACTGTATAAAACCATAATAAAACAAAAACCTAAACCAAACAAAATCCTTTCCCACATGTAGGAAAAGGAAAATACACTGCAATTATTTTAGACAACATTCGACAGATTTACAAATATCTGTGAAAGGCTAGCATTTAATGACAATCTGCTTTGAGATTTAATGAAAAAAACCCCAAGCTGTTGATGATGTTACAGTGATAGTGAGATATTTTGTTTGCTAAATAAAATTAGGATGTAAAGAGACAGATTGCTAAGATAGCAGCAAAACAATGAATTTTGGGACAATAATGCACTCATCAGGGAAATAATCAAAAATGTTGCTGTGTCTCTGGAGTTCTTTTTCTTGCTGAATGTTTTATGTACACATTAACAATATAAAACCATGATGGAACAGTTCTTTGTAGAAAAGAAGATTTCTTCTTTAGCTCTCTTGCCTAATGGCAAATATTTGCAATTTCTTGAGACTACCCAAAAATTTGTGTTCCTTTGAGTTTTCACTTGCCAAAGTATTAATGTGAAATAAAATGGAAGCACTCTGAAATGTCTACCAGTTATGAAGATTTTATGGTTGTGATAATTTGTGCTTTTGGACATTTTAGACACACAAATAGGAGGAAGATTAATGCTATTTGAAAAACAAAATGTGCCTATCTATAAAACTTACATTTAGTTATTATCAGTTAAGACTGTCTATGGATTTTACACTTTGATTTTGTGTAATTTAAAGGTGAAGGTTCATCCATTGTTTCCGAGGGACACAGGGCGTAAAAGCTGGAGGGCAGTGAGACAGGCTTGTAGAAAGGAAAATGGCAGATTTGCAGCAGCAAAAATATTCATGCATTAACACATAAGAGTTTAAATATTGCCTATGAGATCAACTGATGATAAAGTGGTATTAAATTAATTTGAATTACAACAATAAGATGCACAGAGTAACAATATGGTTCTTCTTTCAGTCTCTGTGAGAAATGCAGTTTTGGTTCATTAGGTAATTAGGCTTTTGACCTGCAGAACTGAGGGCTTACTCAAAATTGCTTCAGATTTTGTATGACATCTCTTGATAATCAAAGAACAGCAGTGGTGTCTTAAAGCCATTAATCTCTCTGTTTGGCTAGACCAAGTTCTTTTATTAGAACTCACATTTTATTAGAAGTATGCCTTAGCTATTTTCGCAACATGCAGCTGCTCAGAATTCTGCCCTCAGTCTAGTTGCCTGTTATCCAAATGAACAAAATAACTGAAAGTTTAGGGTTCAAATTTGTATGTAAATCTGTTGGGTTTAATTTTTGAGTTCTTTATTTGTGTTTTTTAATGAGATGAGTTTGGATTTTCATTTTGGTTTTAACTTTCTCTTTTTTCTTGATGTCATTTCAAGGCCCATGAATTTCAAGCAGGATGGTTTTTATGTCTGATTTCAAAGCTTTACATATTTGTAAGGATTACTTTGTGGTTTCAGAGGAATTATCTTGTTTTGGCCTCTATCTCTGCTTGTTAGCTATCACAAATTGCCATTGGCAGCACATTTTCCACAGTATTTTTCCTGGTTTCGATGTGATCCATATTCTATTGGGTTATGCTGAAAAACCTGGTCTACTGGAAGGTGTTCCTACCCATGGTAAGAGTGTTGGAACTAGATGATGTCTAAGGTTCATTCCAACCCAAAACATTCTATTATTCTATGTTTCCCGACCCAGGGATCATTAGCCTAGTTACACAGATATTAACAGGGACATTCTCATTCTCTTCCATAAAAGCAGCCAAAGCAGAAAATGTTTGCAAATTCAGCTTATAGCCTCCAACAATGCTCTAGCTCCTTGAGTCAGCAGAATCAACCCAACTTGTTTTGTGGGGAGCCTGTCCAGGCTGCGTGTCATCAGAATTGCTTTCTCAGAACTCAGTCTCCAGGATGTTACTCATTATCTCATAGGGCTTTTTAACAGCAGCTGCAATAGGATCTTTATTATCATTTCTGATTAAAAGCTCTTCTTTGAGTAGGAAAAGCTGAAATGAACTACAAATGAACTCTAATTGATCACTGATAAGTATTTGACAGTGGACAAGGTCTCAAAGGAGAGGGGAGAAATACTGTATTAAAATTAGTTCATCTCTCACAAAAATATGTAAAGCAGTCAGACACAGTTATACCACAGAAGATGGATACCTTAGTCTGACAAATCCCTTCTTCTGTAATGACAAACGAATGTCATTGTAACAGATGCCTTTGTGTATTCCTGGTTAATTTGTTTCTGTTAAAGTATGAGTATGAGATAAACAAAAAATATAGAATTGAGGATTTTCTTCCATAATTTATGAGATTGTAACTTAAAACTATTATAATAAACTAGTTTATTTTGGAAAGCAAAAAATTCTATCTGTAATCTAAAATAATGCAAAAGACCTTATATTGAACCTGGAAGAAAATAAAATAGGTCAGTAACAAAAATAAAAATGGTAAATCAAAAACTCATTTTCAAACATAAAGAGCAGTTTCTCACGTATAACTATGAAAATACATAAGAAAAAAACTAGAAGCCAAAACCTTTCTGGACATAATAATTTTACACTTTGTAAAGTGATGCAAAAAACTAAATGCTTTAATTCAGCCTGGATTGATCTGACTCTAAGGTCTCTGAAAGATCCCTAAATATTGAGGATGAACAGAAGACTCACACAAATGTGAGCCTTTCCAGAAGCAGTAGGATCTGACATCAGAATAGCTTCTGAAAAAGAAATAACCAGCTACATAAACCAAGAACAGAGGTGTGCACACACACATCACACACTTATGGTTACACCACTGTAAAATAAAAAAATGGGAATAATCTTCATGATTCTTATTTTTAGTTTTGATGAGCAATTTTGTCATTTCCCCCTCATTTAATAAAAATTAGTCTCTGCATTTTACTGATGATATCTGGGTGAAACTAGTGGCACCTGCTTTATAGTTTTTGCTGCCACAAGCAATCTGGAAAACAGTCGTTCAGGTGAACCTCCTATGGCACAATAAATGGTCACTAAACAATTTGCTGCCCTTAATATTCTCCTGTCCTAGGCAAGTACCTGTTCTGTCTGTGTGGCAGAACTGGTTCTAGGAATCGCTGATGACTCACATGCTTCTTCTTAACTCACTTTTTGTATTTGGCCTTGCACGCTGTAGCTGACTGATCTTCTAAAATAGCATTGGTTCATCTGGCTATGCAGCTGCAAAGGTGGATCCCTTCTGAAATGTTTTGTGTAGCACAAAATCTCTTGTTTTCTGATCATGAAATCACAGAAGTTTCATTTTAGTGCCTAGCTTTCTGCTGGACTTCCATTTTTTGGTACCAAGCTCACTTTTTAGCCTCTTGACTTCATTTCTGTCACTGTGCTGAAATTACATTAACCCCTCTAACATTTTTTCTCCCCTTGTATGTTCTTTAATTCACTATCTTCTTACTGTCTCCTTCCTTTCCTTTCACCTTCTGGCAGGCTACCACTTTCTTGTCACTTTCACTGCCCTGAAACAGATGATGTGTACTCTGATAACCCTCAACCTACTAATAAGTATTCTTTTGCTGTGTGGCAGGAAGCCACAGACTTAAACATAAAATAAATAGATAGCAAAAAATATTAGAAAACAACAAGCTCTAACATTCTTCTTTTCTCGTTTTCAGCTCTACCCTCATCCTTAGATCAAGACTATTATGTCGTTACTTCTTAAGAAAAAAAATGTAATAACTTTAAAAATGTTAATTTTTTCTTAGGCACTGCCAGTAATTTTGCAAAGGAAAATTATTTCATTTCATTATGTTGACATTTTGCCCCATGAGTCAGTGAGCAGACTGTTCTGAAAGACCTGTGTTGCCCTTTTTCATTCTAACCATGATCATCTGTAATCATTTTCTAATCTAGGAAACAATAGAGAAGATTTTTTTTTCTTCTATCAACAGATATTAAGTGTTAAAGTAAAAGCTAAAATATCCATGACTGGAAAAATTTAGTATTACATTACCATACTGTTCAAGCCCCCTCTTCACATCTAATGACCACATTTAATTTTTCAGATTTTTAAATTTTAGGATTAAAAAATATCATATTCCTATGCAAAATTATATACTAAATTCTTGAGCAATTATCAGTGTAAGTAAGATATTGCTTCAAGTATGTAATGTTTTGATATTTTTGTTAGCGGTTCTTCAAGCCACTTGCCACTCTAGAGTATTGGATTCTTTCATCCAGACTGAATCATTCCACTACAGAGAGATGATTTTTGATATCAACATGAATGAGCACATCATGGCCTAGTAAATGCTATTCCTGAATATTTCTGAGGTATTCTTTGTATTACACTATTTACATACTTTTATAATAAGTAGGGCAAGAACAGGGATGGGGCAAAGATGTTTCTGGTGCTTAACACAAGAAAGATGGGGTAGGGAAGAAAGAAAACTTAGAAAGATTTTTTTTGGCAATCATAGATCTACAAAAATCCTTAGGGAATGGTCTGACTGAGGTCAGCTGGAATTGGCTGGAATCTGTCTTTATGTCTTCTTCATAGTGAGATCACCAAAAAGATCAAATGACATAATTAAGCACTAAATACAATCTCTACTAGAATTTACATAACAAAAAAGAAGATTCAAAAGAAGAGAAGACATAATACGAGATTTAAAAGAACTTTATAAATACCAAATTGCAACAAATCAGTTTCCACTGGCCTCCAGGAAGTCCATGCTGTCACTTTTGAGATCTTCCTGGCTGCTGTCCATTCTTAGCAGTTTCTCTTTATGCTGAAAACTTCCAGCTACTTTCATTAGCTCTTTCTCAAAAATCTGCCATCTCAAAGACTCTGTCTCTGAGTTTATTCAATTTTTTTCAGGAAAGGACAAAGCTACTTCTTTTTAGGGATGTACACCAGACTGTTTCTCTCTTTTTAAAGGAACATGGATACATAGAATAAATACAGAGCTATTGCCTATCACAGATTATAAAGTAAGTTCTGTACTTCCAAGCTCTAGAGAGGCTGTCTCAAAATCTGGTGTACTATGGCCTGTGCACTAGAGAAATACAGTGAAGCTCCCAGTGACCACCAAGAGGCAGTTGCTTGTGCTTGACCCCTGGCTCAGCCTACTTCACATCATAGGAAAAAAAAAGCACGTAATTTTCATATTCATTCACACTTTAGAATCACATTCTTTTTTTCCTGCCAATAACTAATCTCAATAGGTGTTGCTGGGATGTTTATTTTTAAAGCACTATGTATGCATATACATGTATGTATGTATATATACATATATATATACACACAAATATATTCCATTAATGCCCCGTCGCATCACTGTACCCAACACTGATTAAACATCCTGCAGTTCCAGTCTCGGAGTGCCTCTGCGCCATGTCAGATGACTTAGCTACAAATACAACTAAAATAAATACATTATTTTTTTTAAGTATTCACAGAAAGATTAAAAAGGCTGAAGGTGACATTTTGGCCTTGAGACTTTCTTCATATTGTTGAAAGACAGAGGATATTTTCTTCCTTATCACCTGAAAAAAAATGAAAAATTTCTGAATGGCAAGGACAAAAGCAACATTTCCAGGCATACTGATCTCTATGCAGGAAGAGACTGTTGATTCACAGTGGGCACCAGTATTGCCTGCGGCCAATAGTATGCTTTGAGTTCGTTTAGTGCAGGTCTAGGCACTGTGCTCATGTTATGATTTAGTAGGCGTTTTTCCACTTCTTTGGAACATGCTTAATATTTCTTTTTTGAAAGAATGACATCTAATGCCTCTTATGAATTACTGTTAGGTATGTAAGTTTGGCTGCAACAGTCCTCTCCTCTCCTCTCCTCTCCCCTTCCTCTCCTCTCTTCTTTCTTCTCCTCTCCTCTCCTCTCCTCTCCTCTCCTCTCCTCTCCTCTTGTCTTTTCTCTCTTCTTCTTATATTGTCTATATAGAATAATAGAATCATAGAACAGTTAGGGTTGGAAAGGACCTTAAGATCATCTAGTTCCAACCCCCCTGCCGTGTACAGGAACACCACACACTAAACCATGTCACCCAAGACTCCATTCAACCTGCCCTTGAACACTGCCATTGATGGAGCATTCACAACTTCCTTGGGCTACTTGTTCCAGTGCTTCACCACCCCCATGGTAAAGAATTTTTTCCTTATACCTGACATAAACTTCCCCTGTTTAAGTTTGAACCCGCACTCTCTATATATACACTTGTTATTGATATATTGCCTTGCCCTCTCTCCCCTCTTTTTTCTTTTATTCTTCCACTGTTATATTTTTTGCACTCAAAAATTAATCGCTACTCCCAGTTTGGAAATTTTAATTTTAACTTTGAGCTGAAAGAATGAAAACATTGAAACAGAAATCAAGTGAGAGATACATAGCCATTTTCATTTATTGCACTAAGTACCCAAGGGCCTCAGATTGTTAGGCAGAACTTGAAAGGATCCATTATTTTGTCAGTTGGCTACTGCAGCTAACTTAAAAGAAAAAAACAGATTCTGAAGAGCTGATGTAAATGCAAATAGACAAATTCCCTTGATCTACCTCTGCCTTACGTACTTTCCTGAAAGAACTGCTGAGCTTTCAATTCTAAGACAAAGTCAAATTTTACCCTTCCTATCTAGTGTTTTTTGTGGTTTATACAATACTTAGAAGAAATTAGGGTTGTGGGTTTTTTTTTCCCTCTCTGAATTTTATTCCTTTTTACACAGCTCTTTTTCTTTTCCAGATAACATTCTCACTGTCCTCATGTGATAAATTATTGGTCCAGAAAGACCTGATAGATAAATTTATATAAATAAGTTTGCATTTCTGTTTATAAAGCACTGATGAAAAAACATTTACGAATTATTAACCATAAGAAGCACCCTGTGGTGTAAAATCAGATCTTAAAGAGTGATCAAGACTACACACCTCTTTTGTGGGTATCTACTAATTTGATAACAGCTCGAATTCCAGTAATCTTTTGGATAAGGAGGCAGGAAATGTAGTTTACTACAAGGTTACATTGCTTCATTTGGAATGTCTTCCAAATTAAGGGTATTTGAAGAGAACTTTCAATAAAACAGGTTGGTGTTGCTGCCTTTTATGTTATGAAATTGTGTCCTGATATAATTAAGATTGTCTTGTCTGAACTATGAAAATACTGGAGAGTGTAATTTAGGTTCCTGTTCTACTAAGGATAGCATGAAGTATGTATGTCATGACAATACTCATAACAGCAACAACAATGGTCCCTATATCAATATTCAAAACTTCCTTTTAAACACAATCTTTGCTCACCAGATAAAAGGTTGTTCTGATTCTTTGTTCAAAAGTTGATGGCAATGAACAAGAGATAAATTGCAGATGGCTAGTTATATATTTTTGTCTTTTACAGTTGCAGGGTCTTTCAAATATATCTTAAGCTTGTGTATTATAAATCTGATTGCTTTCATTTCCCTTAACTGTGGAACAGCACAGCTTTACCACTGTTCAAATGGGGACATACATTGGACTCACTTTTCACATGTTAACTTTTCTGGTACATATTTAATTTCTTTCTTTTTTTTCTTTTTTTTTTTTCCTCCAGGACCTTATGAACAACAAAGTGATTAAAATGACTAGAAGACAGGTTCTGAATAGACTACTAATGTATTGTTTTCACAGTAAGAAGCACACAGCATAAACCTATAAAACAATATGCTCTCTGCTTTACTTTACCCTAGAAAGCTTTCATACATTCCCTTTAGCCCACTTATTTTCATCTTTATACTGAAGTGAGCAGATTGCTTGTTGCAGTATATGTCTATGTTCTCTCTTATCGTTTAAACTTAGTGTATATCTTCCCCCTTGCTGCCTCAAACTATATATTTCAATTTCAGTTTGTACTTGTATCCCAAGCTTAAACTGGAAAATGCAAACTTTACTAGCCCAGGGGATACCTGTTCCCCCAGAGCCCCAACATTACTGATTTCAGAATATTCATTCTTGCAGTTAT
>NW_009934051.1:0-44049 GCF_000696875.1 Nestor notabilis | reverse complement strand
ACTTCCTTGGTACTGCTTCTGTCAGTCTTAAGTTTGGATATATAGCAGGATATTATTGTCTTAAACTAAGAAGCAGGTAGAGTTTCTATCACAATATGGTAATCTTATGGTAAATGATAAATAAATTTACATAGGACTGAAGTTAATTTTCATTCTTGGCATATATATGTGTATATTTATGTCTATGTATACATGTCTGTACACATGCACTATTTAAGAAGTTTTTTTTGAAGCTGTCATATTTTTACTTTGGGGTAATTAAAAAACAATTTCTGTCTAAAATACTTTTGATTTTTTTTTTTTGCTAAAGTATTTCTGCTGCATAAAATTTACCATGAAATACCATATAAAATCACATAGGTATAGCATTGAAAAGAATCTAATTAGAGTTTTTAAGATGCATTTAACAAAATATGTTTCCACTGAAATATGCTGGTTTGTTATCAGAAGATACTGGGCTTGATGGTAATTTCTTTGGATCATTTTCTTAGACCTGAATAAGACTGCCAAAATGAATCCATGCTCTCTCTCTCATATATTAGTTCCCTTTTTCCCTTTGTAACTGAGAACAATTGGCAGAAATCTGGGTTCAAATTTCAGAGCTTTGCCCCATATTAGATGAAGAAAGCCTTAAATTCGATGTCCCAGGGACAATTATCTTCTCCAGGTTAAAGACTTACAGGCCTCCTTGCTTTGATGAAAGCTTCAAAAAGATTGAGCACTGAAAGCAAGACACAGTTGCTGTTTTCCAACCAGCAGCTCACAGGAAATTAGCAGTGTCATACTTTCCTATCAATATAAAAGAAATATTTGCCCCATGCACCAGACTGTGATAAGGATAAAATAAATATTGCAGAGCTGGATGTAATAGAGAAGTTTATATTTACTTACAATTCAAGTTTTTGATAGAAGACTGTTCTTGAAACACAATACTCAGGATCAAGGCAGCAAGCCACCATCAAATTAAGAAACACCCACCATGCACCACCCTTCCAGACACCTCTATACGTGTGACTTATATACATTCCCTGCTGATGATAATGCTTCCTGCTTCCTTGAAACTGAATGAGTCGTGCTGGGATATACTTAGCTTTCTTGATCACAGAAATTTTCACAATGAATTTCAAAACAGATTAACAAATATGCAGAACCCACACTGAGCCAAAGGAAGGGAGCCAGTGAGGGTGAAGTTAATTTCTATCACAGACCCAAATGGCCCCACAAGAAAAAAAAATCTTGCACCAGAAAAACACAGGTGAGGAATCTCTAGAAAAACGTCTCTGTTTTGCAAGGATAAAAGTTAGGAATCAAAATTTATTACAGCTTCATAATAAACTCTGCAGGCTCACAAAGATTTATTTTCTGGCACAGCAATCACTAGAGGCATGTCACTGACAACACTGTATAACTCCTGATGCTGAACACTATGCTTACATGAGCATATGTTAGACTAGGCTAGAAGGGAGGTCAATAAATGACCAGGAATCAGTAAAGTAATAGCAGAACTTAAAATGGCAAAAATTATTTCATAGAAACTGTCCTTAGATTTCCATCTTTCCTAGGTTTAAGTTATGCTTATGTATCCAAGGTATTTATGTAATTTTCATTATTTTGCTTGTTTGATTAATATTATGGAAGTGTTGCTCATACACCAAGTGGCTCGGAGCAGCTACTAATGTTTTACAGTAGCATTCAAGTTGTAATGAACTCAAGAAAGTTAGCGAAAAAACCTACAGCCGGTTACACAGTGCGAAAAGTAATTTATTTTTCCATCAAAATTTTCCCAGAATCCAACTACATTTTCTAAGCATTCTCAAACATTCTAAATATCTATCTCAGACCAGCTAGTCTATATATGAATACTATTGTGTTTTATCCATAAAAGTAACAAAAACTCAGTAAAATTCAGTAAACTCTCAAAAATTATTAAAAAAACTATTTTACATGGTTTTAAATACTGAAAGTTAGAAAGATGTCATCTTCCTGCTTTCCTCATAAAGGTTTTTTTGTGCAGGTAAGAATTAAGAAGTAAATAAGTAAGATTGATCAACATTGAAATTAGTTTTTTCCCTACTGGAATTAAAATTCTATTAAACCCATTTTAGATCTGACCTATAAAGACAACAAATGACAACAAATGGCAACAGGAATTTCAAGTCTAACTCTATTAAGATTAAACAATATTAACTGGCTTCTTCAGAAAGAAAAAAAAATCTGATTCTTCTAGTACACACTATAAATGTACTTAACCTCAGCTGCTGCTCTTGTAGTAATAAATTACCAGAAAAAAAAAATGAATAATGTGTTAAATAGTGTTAAATAGTCACTTCCCTTTTTATTTATAAAGAGGGATGCAGATTTTTTTTCGGGTTTTCATCTCTAATTTTCAATATGTACCTTCAGTGGAGTTCAGTTTAGAAGTGATAATTGAATTTGACTCAAAGTATTAGTCGCTGACATCACATCAGCAATAGGAAAATTAGTATTCTTTCTCAACACTGTATTTGTCCCATTGTTAACAGTCTTGCTGATATAAATGTTGCTCACTCCAGCTATGTGACATTATATTAAAATGCTTAAACCTCTTCATTGCACTATTGCTAATGCTGGGATAGATAACCTATAACTGAAAAATAGGTATGAAAATTAGCACAATAAATAAAGCCACAGCTTTAAAACTAAAGGCATCTTGCTATAAATCTAATCCTAAAAATTCATACAACTCCTTTTCAATTCTGGATGCCAGTATGTTTCTTTGAACATTTCCTGATATGTAGCTTTCTTCCCAGATGCAACTGTAATTCAGTTATTATTTAAGAAGCAACCAAAGAGGAGGCAAGTACTTCAGCTGCTGTTGTTATGGACACTGTAGGACTATTCAACAAGCAGTCAAGTAAGTGTAGTTAAAAAATGGGAACATTCCATGTACTAAGCTGAAAAATAAATACAACATATGTTTAAATTGTTCATTCATCAGATTATTTGCTCTTCACACCAGACTCTATAGACAACAGACTAGCAGTCTCTGTTCACCCTCACTTGTTCACACAGAACATCCTTCAGAGTACAGAAATGAGTTTTGGAAGACAGAGAATGATGTCCCAATACTACCTGAACATCTTACCCAGCCCTTCTGAGAAGGAGGAGTCCTACTTCCTTCTAAAGTTAAAGGCTTTGTTTCTACTTTTTTTCCATTCCAGGCTGAATGGTATCAATGCAGCAGTTAATGGAGAAGTTGCAATCATGCCCATTTTAGAGCCCAGCTTTTAGGAAATCGTGAATTCCCAGAGCAAGTTTGACCTTTACACTTTTACACATCCTTGTTTCAAATAAAAAGAATAGATATACATACATACATATGTAAAAAAACAAATGATATAATAATATTTTGACCAGTGTCTAATATCTCTGGGGGATTTCAGGTGTTTATCAATGTGCCATAAATGCTGGAGAAATAAAATACGGAAAATAGTTCAGCCTGATGGACTTAGTAGTCTAATGCACATTTTATGCCTCCATCTTCTTATGTCACCACAGTTTATAATATTACAGTGACAACAGAATGATCTTTACCATCCTGAATATCTGCCTGTGCTGTTATTTGCTCATAAAAGATTTGAACTTTCATTTTTTCTTACTAAAACCAGTATCCTTTAGCAAAGTAGTACCCCTTGCACTTAATTTGTTGTCATCTGAAAACACTCTTCCCTTTGAATGTCATCTCTGCTTATCTGCAATAAAAAATTAGAACTATTCTAGCAGCAAGAAAATATTGGAATTCAGCTTCACTTTGAGACTTCTGATGCTTCTGTCTCTAAAGAAATGAACAATATTCCTTGGTATGTTAAGGCATCTTTTTAATGACTGTACTTAATGAAATATGCCTCTATCAACATACATATTAATACCTAATCGAACATTATCAGAATTTAATCTTTGCAATGTAACAGTTATTGTTAAAATAGATAATGCAGGTGTTTGGGATTTAAAAAAAAAAAATCCTTAATTTGCATAGTTATAAAATCTAAATTTGACACGTGAACAATCATAGAAAGGCCTGATTGCCTAATGATGACTTACAGCTATATCTCAGTGCATTGGTATCACTCATTATATATTATAGAAAGATCCTACAGGGTACAAGAAGACAAACTTACCATCAATTCAGTGTGTTACATTTCATCAGGCCAGTAGCAATTTGACCTGAATTATACTTGAAAGCTATCCCGACTGAAATATTTAGCTTAGCAGAAATTAACTATTTTCTTTTGAATATACAGTTTAGGATGGTTAAATATACGGCAGAGTGGTATTTTAAAACATGCTTCTTGTACTCATACAGTTTTACTCATACCTTTCAGAGCCACAACCTGTTATTATTACATTTGTTTTCACAGACTATTTCAGCTGGTTTGTTTTGGAGGATAATGACTTTTAAGTTTATGTGCACGCTCAGCGAGTTTGCCGACGACACCAAGCTGTGTGGCTCGGCTGATACGCTGGAGGGAAGGAATGCCATCCAGAGGGACTTGGACATGCTTGTGAGGTGGGCCAGTGCCGACCTCATGAAGTTTAACCAAGACAAGTGCAAGGTCCTACACCTGGGCTGGCACAACCCCAGGCACAGCTACAGGCTGGGCAGAGAAGAGATTCAGAGCAGCCCTGTGGAGAAGGACTTGGGGGTAGTGGTTGATGAGAAGCTTGACATGAGCTGGCTTCAGTGTGCACTTGCAGCCCAGAAAGCCAACCATATTCTGGGCTGTATCAAAAGAAGCATGACCAGCAGGTCGAAGGAGGTGATCCTGCCCCTCTACTCTGCTCTTGTGAGACCTCACTTGGAGTATTGTGTACAGTTCTGGTGTCCTCAACATAAAAAGGACATGGAGCTGTTGAAGCAAGTCCAGAGGAGGGCCATGAGGATGATAAGAGGACTGGAGCACCTCCCTTATGAAGACAGGCTGAGAAAGTTGGGGCTGTTCAGCCTGGAGAAGAGAAGGCTGCGTGGAGACCTTATAGGAGCCTTCCAATATCTGAAGGGGGCCTACAAGGATGCTGGGGAGGGACTCTTCATTAGGGACTCTAGTGGTAGGACAAGGGATAATGGCTTTAAACTTAAACAGGGGAACTTTAGGTTAGATATAAAGAAGAAGTTCTTCACAGTGAGGGTGGTGAGGCATCATGTTGCATGGCAAGAATTCTTATAATTCCTAATAACATTCTTGGGAACTACCCATACAAATCCTTATTGAACTAAGAATAAAGAAAGAGCAGCATAAATTGGAAGAACATTGAAGGCAATGAAAACTTCTGGTGTAAAAGTGTAAGTGTCCAAAAAAAACAAAAGAAAAGAAAAAGGATTTTGGTGCCCAGTGGCCAATTAGTTAATGTAATCGTGTCCCAGTTTATGCACACATAAAACAGTCATGATTTTCTCCAGTATTCCATCTTGGACCCAAGACTACAGGATTGTTAAAAACATAATCAAAACATTTTTAGAATAACGCATAGGAGATATCACCAAAAGGTCACTGGCAGAGTTTATTTGTTATTTATGCTCTAGACAGTTCTTAATCTTTCATCTCTGGAAATACATTACGTAAGAATTTTACCTTTTTCCTCTCCAAAACATAAAGAGAAATCAAGTGACCTTTTAGCTACTGTAAATGTCATTATGAGCTGTGATGTGAACAAGAAGGAACTGAAAGTTTATTGATTAAATGTCTAGCATACATCCAATACAAATAAAAAAGGCATGGAATTTCAAGAGCTCTTCACAGTTACCTGACTTTTACTCCAGTCAAATAGACACATACATGACCTGCCTAGAGTAATTAGCAGACACAGCATCTCACTTGTCTTACAAATGACCTTCATTTTTTATCATACATTTGTATTTTACATGTATATTAACAAGAAAAAAAAAATCTACATTTAATAGCCACAATAACCCCACACCAGAACTGTTTCAGTTTTAGGCAGGGGTGTTTTGTACTTATGTATTTGGTATCACTAAGTATGGGACAGGTGATAAATACAAATGTTACATGATTTTTTTTCCCTCAGGAGAAGAAAGAAAGGAAAAAAAAAAAAAAAAACCCAACATTAGGATTATGGGATTTCTTACCCTGCCTATTCTGTGAAAAACAGCTGGACCTTGACAAAAAATGAGTGCCCCTCACTGTGTAGTCTGTGTATGCAATCTTTGTGGATGACATGGAATTTGTGAAATTATGCCAGTCACTAGCAAAATAAATGTTTAACTGATGTTGAAATATGTTTGGGTGAGAGGGAGAGGAGTTGGCAATTTTCCTCAACATGTTCATACTGGCATATATAATTTCCTCCCATAAATTGCCTGTGACAAATATTTTCATTCGATCAAGATCATTACATATCTTTTTAATGTAATTATTGTTAAAAGCTAATTGGTCTATGAGGAAATCCATTATCATATTTCATTTGTCAAGGACAGCAATGAAATTTATGTATTAACACTATCAAATCAGAGGAAGTTATTAATGTTTTATCTTAATTAAAACAATATTTTGGTGCTTTAGAATTCAGTATGCTACTTTGTACATTAGTGGTATTACAGACTGTGTAGTGTCTTCTTGTTTTCCGTTTCCCATGCAATGTGAGATGAAGATTGACAATGAAAGGTACAGAATGCCATAGGCTTTATATGGTTATAAATCTAATTGATGTCAAAATGGTTAAAGTGTTGGATAATAACTTTGGAATATTAATTAATGTCTCATTAGAAAGATTAATAGTATATAAACTAGCTTTTCATTTTGTTTCTAAAAGTTGATATGAAGAAGTATAGTGAAAACACAGAGAGATGCTCAATTATTGTACTTCTCTTAATTATAAAATCAATGGTGTCATCTTCTAGAAGTGGAAGATGGCAGTCCAGGGCTTATAGGGCTTTAAAACTATAGAGGCCTGGGTAGGAGAAAACATAAAAATAAAATTAAGAAGAGATAATGAGATGTATACTGAATTCTATCCTTTCTAATATTGCTCTTAATTTTATTACATTCTTCCAGCTCTCCCTCACCTCTGTTTCTTCATTCCTGATTTGGATGTTTAGTTTCTTCTTTTAAGAGCAGTTCCACATGGACAGAGGTCTGTGTCTACATACAGCTCCACTGGAGTGGCACTCGTAAGACTTTGACTATAAGTGCTCTAATTCACCAGATTTTCCTAAAGTGTCTGTGAAGCACAAAAAAAAAGTATTCTATGGATAGCCAATGTCTGTATACAAACTTTAATATTTTCTGGGTGAACTGTTGTTGAATTTTCTATTAGAATAATAGTTTATTATCACTGATTTCTGCGTTAATGGTATCTCATTTGAAAATAAAACAAGCAAAAACCACACCAAAACAGGTCTTCTAGAGACAATGCAAGATTGAATGTGAGTGAATAGCAAAGATTATAGAAAAATTAAGGACTGACAATGTAATCTTATATAGGAAGAAAAAGTATTTTTTTACTTGGAAAGTATTGAAAGGGATCAAGGCGGGGGGAAAGCTAGAGACTGGTTTGGGGCTTCAGAGAGAGGCTGGATATACAGGAATGTGAGAGATATCATGGCAGAAAACTAGTCTAAGAATAAGGTATAAAGGTCCTAGATGAAACCTTCCTTTCACTTTTCATACAGGTGAAAGAAAGAACAATAAAGAACATGCTAGAGATAGGAGAAAGAGAGAGAAGTTGCTAACAAAATATGTATCCAATAATCATTATATAAATTAATAGAGCAGAAAAAGTGTCAGGATTTCAAAAAAAGGTATGGAAAACATATTTGGTTTGAGACTTCTTTTCAATTTATGCCTGCTATTTCAGTTCAACAAAGGGCTCAGAGATAGGGAAGAAATCATCAGAAAATTTTTTAGTCAAATGTATACTCTGACCTGAAGACCAAAGAAGTGAAACTAAAAGTGTAAGTGTACAAAATTGGAAGCAAAATAAGGATAAAGAAATAATCTTGGAAGATGCACTGGACACTTGAAGAAAAGGGTATCTGTCTGGACAGTTATGATAGGAACGGGAAATCACTTTTAAAATATGTTGCAAGAGAAGTTGGTACAGGTCTTTTTAAAATTAAAAGGTCCTCCCTTTTAAATCTATGATATTACTGAAGTGTGTGTGGTAGCTTTAGGAAAGAACCTAAATCCGGTAATCTGATCCAGACTACAAGAAGAAAAACCCATCCAGTATTAAAGCAGATGCTTCACAAAAAACATCATTTTCACAAACTGTGAGAATACCTTGCTCCGGATGTCAAATTATGGCTTAATCCTCTTGAAAGGAAAGGACATGAATGAACATTGTTAAAAAATTACATCCTCATTCAGTTGCTGTTGCATCTAAACCACCTTTAGGGCACTGAGATAATTAATGAGGTTAGGAAAACACCAAACACAAAACATGCCATCAGTGCAAGTAAACTGATGATTTGTGCATATATTAAAAAAAAAATACAAAAGACAATTCCTTGGAATGAACAATAGTTAATAAATATAATATTTTTGGAAATTCTTTCTGCATAGATATAATCCACGTCATTTTGTTGTTTTTTGCTAGCTCATGAGCATTTAGTCCTAAAACTGCTCAGTATGTCTGTATATCTCCAATTACTTCTTGCTCCCAAGAGCCTGTTTTATCACTTTTATCACTTTAATTCCAGCTTTGAGCAGAGAAGTACTTTTTGAAGTCTGTACTAACACCACCTCTTTATGGGTGCATAAGTAACATGACATGTTGTTATGGAGCAGTGGAGCAATGGAGCATCCATCACTCTGGAGTCTGAGGTTATGATCCAGAAACCCCAATGTGCAACAGTAGTACTAGCAAGATTAGAGTATTTTCAGTACTGCAAACATTACAGTCAATTTGCTGACCATATAAAGTTACTCAGCAGATCAAATTGCTTATTTTTAAGGTTTAATTCTAACCTGACACCTTTCTATGGCAATTATTGTCCTTATCACAAGCCACAATTACTGTGAAAATATTCTCCTGAAATTAGCTTCTGTGCTGCAAAATAGGCGAAGCAGCAACTGCTCAATTATTTTGAATTATGATCATTTTTTGAGAAAATCTTGCCACCAGTCACGCAAACATTCAAATCTATGTTTTCCAAATTAACTGAATGAATTTGAAATGGCGCTATTTTATGTGCATTATGAAGATGTGATCTGGTTGCTTTTCTTTGCTAAGCAGCAAGTTATACATTTCAATGTCATTTATGTTATCATTGCACTGAAAGTCAACTTGAGTATAATTTAAAAAGTCTGTCATGTGATTTTCAAAATGGGTGGTCTTCCATGAGGAATTTTATTTTCTTCTGAGAAATAAAGGTTATTAATATACAACTGGGGGCACTTATTAGTCAAGGAGTCATGAAAGTTTTACAGTCTCATTAGAAAGAGAGCCCAGTCCCAAAATTTCTGTACCTTGACTGGCCTTTCTCCATCACTAATAGAATTGAGATCTTTTCATAGCAGCTATAAAATGCAGCAGATTGTATGTTCATCCTGGCCCACTGAAAAATTATTTCTGAGGTCTTATATAGTGTTATCTACTGCTCTGAAAACACCCATTCCTCAAAACTGATTTCTGACACTTTATTTCCCTAACAGTTTGCATCATCTCTCCAGTTATAGAAACACACACATATGTATACTAAAAGAAAAATCTTGAGCTGCTTTCTTAGAAAATTTGTGTCTGCAAAAGATATCAACATTGAATATTTGCAATCAATCTCAGTCACATAGCTCCATCAACTGATTCTTTGTAAAGAATGAAGAAAGATGCCAGAAAAAAAAAAATGTTTGCAATATCAACAATTTAGTCCTTTTCTAAGATAATTACCCACATTGTTTGAAGCAAGATACCTGGAGACTTTTCAACTATGAATTTTCACTTTCTGCTTAAATGGCATAAGTAATGAAGCCTTGGCTCATGTTCCTCTATGATGGTATAAAAAGATGGAAAAATTTAGAGTGTTTTCCTCTTAGTTCTTCCTTTGCCTGGAAAAAAGTATAGCTGGTAGTGTTCACATCAGTCCAGTGAATTCCAGGGCTGGCCAAACTGCCCTCCTTTCAACACCAGTATTAGGTAGGTGTGAAGCTTTTTTCTCAGTACTGGACAAAAATATTTTCCTATTGTTTCATTTTCTAAAGGAAAAATATTTATCCTAGAATCTTACTGGCTGCATCCTATGTTTCAGACAGTGTTTTCACAGACAGACATGTCAATTCTTATTTGTCAAATATGGTATTGATTAATGTAATTCCATTTCAAAGTACTCACAGTCCCCATTTTACACATTTGTAAAATGTACATGCCCAAGTGTTCTATGTCTATGTACCAGATGATCTACAGCCACTTCTTAACATTTATCAGTTAAAAGAAAAAAAAGAAATTACCTTCCTTTTCTTATCTTTAATCCTGCATGACCTCAATAAGCACTAATACATACCCAATTCAATTTCTTTTTCTTTTCTTTTTTTTTTCTTTTCCTCCCTGGTATTTCAGAATTCTGTTTTGTCTCTGTCCTTCTCTGATACCCTTTTCCCAGTGTTTTTAATTACTGCATTGTTTGCTTATTAATTGAGTTAATCAAGTTGCTCTGTATGTGCTTGGTCATATCCCTTTTATTTCATGCATTTCTAGATGCAAAATAAGAAAAGGTGAGATGTTCATGCAAACCTGTGATCTTTATAAAGAAAGCCATTTATCCAAATACTAGAAGCAAATCTAGCACTCCATTCCCAATAGCTTTATTCTCTGGAGCATTACCTTCTTTTATAATTCCTAATCCTTCATGCAGTTATTTCTATGTTGTTAACATTAAAGTAGGCTGTATTTGCCAGCAATGGAGAGGTCAGAGGGATGGGGCAAAAGAGAACAGGAGTCCCTGAGGTGTGTCTGAGGAGTGTAGGGTACCTCACTGAATATTTAGAATTTCAGGAAGAATTGAGAGCGATTCAGAAAGTGTGGGAAGATATGTATGTTTAAGGGGAGGGTCTTTTTCTCCCTTAATAAACATTCCTCCCTTCACCTGCTCTGATCTCCTAGGAAGCACTCACAGCCTTTTCCTTGGTCATTTCCTTCTTTCATGTAAGTCCATGCGTTCAACTATCTTTTCATCCCCATAGCATTTGTCCACCTTTCTGCATGCGTGGTTATGTTTTCTCACCAAGACTTTTTTTCCAACTATCCTTAACTCCTGTATTTGTAAATGCTAGGCTTCAGGACACAGTAAAGTATTATTTATAAACATATTGATTTCTGTATAAATATATTTTGAAAATGGTATAACAGAGTTTTGCAAGAAGCAAGTTATGACCAAAAGACACACAATAAAATGTCAGATTTCTAGTTTCTCCTCACTTGTTGATTGTACAATAACCTTTTTTCCCCTTGGAAGCTGTAGTGTGAAGTCTGAATGCAAAACCTAACTGTAATTGCTGCAAACACACTTCGCTAAATCACATGAAATGTGAAAGATATAATATGTAGTACAAGTAGGAAAATCATTTGTTGGACGTAATATGTTAGTGATAATTAAATTCTAATGGTATTTTCTATTATTGCAACTAGTATATTAATAGATGTGTGTGACCTAACAGTGCACATCTGATTTCCTTAGCTCAGAATAACAGTACAGAAGAGTTTCTGTAAGAGAATGAAATTTACATATCAGTGGGAAAAGGAAAGAAGTAATTCTTATGTTGTTGCCCTTGCTACTGCTGATGCAATGCAAAAAGACCTGCTCTCTCCTCAGCTGGGAGGCATATTGCTTCGCCACATTTGCTTGAATTATTCTTAGAGCCTGCATATGAGAATGCTGAGAAGCACCACCAGAACCACTGGTGAGAATGACAGCTAAGTTACAACAGCAGTAATTGTTAATGGGAAAAACATTTCTGAAAACTAAGAACAAAGTAAAAAAAAAAAAACAAAACACACAAAAATAACCAAACCACACGCAGCCAACCAAATCAGATGGCTAGAACATATGAATTTTCCTGAAAAATTTAAATGCTTTAAAAGTATACAGAAGCTGACAAGATGAAAACCAGCAATGACACAGATGATAGATAACAGACTGTCATTATGCATATGGATTATGCCTCAACCTTACCTTAACGTAGTATTTGGAAAGAGAGATGGCAGTGTCCTAAAGGATGTGGAGAAATGCACAGACTGACAAAAATAACATGCTTTTTCAGTCTCAACACCAACACATGGAATTCCACCCCCTCTGGCTCACAGGCAGCCAGACCAGCTCTCAAACTCCAAATAAACAGAGAAACTGTAAGGAATCCTGACCTCCATTGCTTTCTTGGCCACCTCAAAAGCTATCTTATGATGTGCCAAGTTTGATTTCTAACTGTAGCTTGAAATTGTTAAAGTCATGTGTGACATTCTTCTGCATCAAGATACCTGACATTCTCCACCTGGCTGTTTCATCAGAGTAACATTCATTCACAACTATGTGCCATTCCCTGCCTGTTTAAAAGCATTGCAGAATATGAAGAAAGCAAAATTAATCACTGACAACCAATACAAGAACAGTTACAGTCTGCAGGCTCTCAACTGGGAGGACTGCAGAGACTAAAACCTTTTGTTCCAAAAGTACTCAGTACTTCTCTGTATGCTTTCTTTATATTTTGGGTTTTTTTGCCAAATAACTATGAAAAATACTGTGGTTGGTTGTAAAATAAAGGCAGCACTATACAGCATGCTGTTTTCCCTTGCTTGACTTAGAATTCAGATACAAGAGGACAAAATAAAGCCTTCCACGTGATGTTTCCATCTCTTTTACATGTGGTTACTTATTGGATCATGTGTCAGAAGGGACCTAGGACACTGATGATTCCCTTGGTATCCCCTTGATGTCTGTAGCAATTGTGGTTTTTGGTTTTTTACTACAAATCTTACATAGGTTTGAAAACGTATAGGGAGGGGTTTGGCTCAAGGAATGTCAAACAAGGTTTTGTGAAGTCTGAGGGAACTCCCCTATATGTTTACCTGTCAATGAAGAGTTGATTTGCTAAGCCATGGCAAACATTCCTATATTTATTACTGTTGTAATAGGAAGCAGTATATTTTATAGCATTTACCTTTTTCAAACAGTGAATTATATTTCTTCTGTTACAATATGACATACATACTATAGAGTGTTTGGACTCAGTGCTGTGAATTCATCACTTGCATTAGAAGTAAAGCATTGTCATAACAAAAATTCTCTTTCCAAAACTGTTGCTAGGACACTGGATTCACTTAGGAGTATCAACTGAAGTACTCTTGAGTTTGTAAATTGATTATTTCTTTTTCAGCCAATAAACACCTACATGGCAATTCATTAGGTAGAAGTCCAAATACCGCCTGCTCAAAGCACAACCCATTTTGAATTAAAGAAAAAAATATTTCTAGTGACATAGATGAAAATTAGGTCACATCATAGATAAAATTAAGAATGAAAATCCCAGAGAACTCTGCTTATTGTAAGGACTGTAACTATAGTTTCCCTTACTAACATATTCTGCCATATGTTATTTGACTCCTGTTTATTAGCTTGCTGACTTTCATAGAAATAAATCTTATGAATAAATTTTTGGGGGTTAAAAGCATTTCTAAGTATAAAATAATCATAAGCGGTTGAACATTTGGGCCATTTTTCCAATTCTGAAATCTTTGCATCATCTAAAAGATTCTGATAGTGAATGGAAATGTTAGTTCCCTTAGTAGAGTTCCCAGTTGAAGACAGTATACAAACTTGTTCAAGAAAGAACAGCTATATACCTTCTGACAATTCAAATCCAGGAAGGTGTTTCAAATCAGTCATGAAGTAAACTGAGGTAATAAAAATCACTAGACATTTTTAAAAACAGTCTAGCTTTTTTATTGCATTCTCTGTCCCTCTGTTTACTCACATATTTATCAAAGATGATAGAAACACTGGCAAAAGCTAAGGATAGCTTTATCTGTGTCCCTGCTACAATCATATTCAATCTTAGAGTGTATAATAGTGGTAGGAAAAATAGTGCTTCAAGACATAAATACCAAATTATATGTCACTACTAAATAGGCTGAGATTCCTGATGGAAAATGAAGCAATGTTTCCTGACTTAGATTAGATTTGATCTCTTATGATGTATAAGATGAATAAAATATTTAGAAATTAATATATTTTAAAGCAGTGGCTTGTTTATTTGGTTGGTTTTTTCTTTACTGAGGTAAGTAATTTTTTTATGTACCCATCTGGAACAAAAGTCTTTAGTGATTCATGAACAAAGCAGATTTGATGCACTATTGATTTTCTACCTTGGCGGTAGAAAAACAATTGGTCTATGCAAAGATCTGTTTTTCTGGATCTCCGACATCCATCTTTTTAACATTTATGTAACGTAGCATTTGCGTAGAAAAAGGAACTTACACAAGGTTAAAAAGGAAAAAAATAAAAGGCCTCTTTCATAACAATTTTAGGCAAGTCTTCATATTACAAAATAACTTTTGAAAGGTATTCAATCCACTTTAGACTATCAAATATCTCTACTTCTTTGCAGTACATAAATGCACTCTGAATTGCATCTGCTGTTACTTGCCTGGTCTCAGACCACATGCTGGTCAGTCTACCTGCAGCAGTGCAGGGCAGGGTTAGGCACTATGTGCTGAATTTCCTTTCTTAAACAACCTTGAACACAGAGTTTTGGCCTTAAACTTTTCTGTATCAAACTGTGGTTTATGTAAGAAGCATCAGGCAGCACGAAGTTTGGGAAATTAGTCCCGATGCCTCTAAGGAAGCATAACATCAACTGTATACAGTAAGCTCTGGTTGCAGTGCACCTGAGCCCGAGACGAGTTTCTCTCTGTTGTACGGTTTCCTTGCCTGTGATCTGCAGACAGTTTGGAGCTTCAGAAGTGGAGATCAAATCACAGGAGTCAAATTACGGTATAAACTTCTTGTGATATATTGTGCTATAAGGGCTCTTTTACAACACCATTCACAAGTCACTAAGAAGTCCAAGACAAAGCAGTATTTTATGTGTTTATAGGTGTAGAAAACAGAACATTTAAGGCAACAATCCCAACAGTTCATAAATCATTAATGTTGAGACTACCTCCAGTTCATGACAAAGTTCAATAATAATATTTTGTAGAAATAGTATGTGATATCTATACAGAAACATAGAGTATTTATACAGTCAGAAAAAAATAGATATCTTCCTTCAGAAAGGTCTGTTGTAAAATCCCTACAAGATATGTCATTGCATTGTATTGTCGGGTCTAATCCTGTATCAGTTAATATGAATATTAAACATGAAACTGTTCCTATACAAGGCTAATCAAAATTCGAATTGAACATTTTCCATCCTTCAAATGACTATTTCATGGAAATTTCAATAGCTATAAAGAGAAAAAAAAAAAACCCAAACAAAACAAAACAAAACAAAAACCTGGAAAGACTGCCCAGAAATCTAACTGAAATATGTTGTCTAAGATTGCACTAAAGCTAATGTCTGCATCGTCTGATGTTCCATCCTGTTATTTTCATCAGGACCCCAGATCAGCATCTCTCATGCTGCAACATCATCCCCAGATATTTTGTCATGAAAGCAAATATTGGAAAACTTCTGCTTTGCACGGAGGAACTGCTCTCTTCAAACTTCTTTTGTAGTCTGAACACTCCATCACAATTCTGATTCATTCCTTCAGTTGTGATCTCATATACTCAGAGTGTTCCCATCCTATAGTTTAAAATTACGATTTTTTACAAAGACAATGACTTTTCCTGTCACTTTTCCCTCTTTCTCTGTTTTGTCACACTGTACTTCTGTTATTCATGACTAATATTTTTCTTTGCCCAGCCTCATCTCTTCCTCTGCTCTCTAATGTCATCTTAACTGCATCTCTTCTCCATGTTTTCTGTGGGCTTAGACAATGCAAGACAATTTGGTAATAATTTTTTATCAGGATTCGAACAATTTGGCCTAGAATGCTTCTTCAGAAGTACATTATTAATAGAAGACCAAGCAAAACCAAAACACCAGTACATGTGTTCCTATGCAGAAGTGTATTTATGAAATTTTTGTTTCCTTTAACCTTGTATTTATTTCAAAGCCTATGGATGTAATTTACAGTCTTTCTGATTATGTCCATATTCTTGGGTTCCAACATATACGACTCACACGAAAAAAAAAATCTTATACATGCAATGCGAAGAAACAGAGAAAGAAATAAAAAAGGTTAGGGAGAGGCAAATGGTGCAAATCAACATTATTTCCTTGGTTTCCATTTCCAGTGCCTATACAATTTGAAAATGTCCTGTCTTAAAAAGAAATGAAATTACTTATATTAAAGTTCAGTATCTCACAGAAGAAATTTGCCACCTGTTGCTGCCACCTTATGAGACAGATGGCTTTGAGAAAGGGATGGGAATCAGTGAAACAATTAAAAATAAGAGCCAATATTCCCAATTTTACTGATGAACCAAATAATTACTTCTTTCCAACCCATTTTATGATTTCATATTTACCATGCCACTTGGATAGTTGACAGTATATTCTGCACCACATGAATTAGATGATAGCAGCTGCTAAATTTTGCTTCAGTTCCAAATTCACATATTTTTACATTTTCTCTCCTTCTGGTTAATTTTGTTTTGCAGAACTGTGCATGGGTCCTACAAGTGCTTCATGATAACATTCTATTGAAAGGACTAAGATAATAATAAATGTAACCCAAAAAGTGTTAAATGGTTGTGATGAACTGAAGAGAATCTGGAAGTTTCTTACTTCTAATTGCACTCTTGTTTTACCTAGTATCATTTGTTTCTTTTAAGCACCAATGGAATACACCTTATTTGAGAACTGATTTTCATGTTTAGTTTATTCAAGAATTATTGTCATATTCTGGCTGCCAAGGTAGGTTTTTATGGTTCTGATAGATAGATTATTTTCACTGTCAAAGAAACACAGCTTTGGGAAGCACAGAAACAACCAAATAATAAAAATGTGTGAAGTATGTTCATACGAAGTGCGCCAGAGACAGACTCATTAAACAGACAAAAAGTTACCATTAAGGTTTGGGGTGCTTTTTTCTAATTTAACAAAAAAATAAAGAATGTTTTGCTATTTTTAAATTAATAAGCTTCAGTCAGGTGCTAAAAGTAAACACTTCTCATTTTTCACTCAAAAGTGAGTAAGATTATGTCAAGAAGAGCAAAAACTGTGAATGAACCATACAAATTGTCTGTCAAAGCCTGTAGTTTACAGTTTAGGCATTACCACAGGTTACTGATGGGTTTTTCAGTAGGAAATAAGGTGCCATTTTTTCTCTCTGTATTTTTGAGACATGTCAGTTCTGTATTATTCTCCAAGGTGTCAGCAATGTATTGGCAAGACTTTATAAGTAAGTGAGACTAAAGTGAAGCCACAGTAACCTAAACGAATCTGAGATGTCTGAGCTACAAAGAAACATGAAGTTATCTACAGAGAGATCTATAATGAATCTGTATTTGAAGTATTCCTTTGATGCACTAATGCAGAAATTCGTTGGATCATATGTAAAGAAGACAAGGTATACACCCATTAGACATAAGATAATTAAGAATCACTCTCAGCGGAGTGTGAACAATCAAGAACTACGAATCCATGCATGTGGTATAAACATAAACTTTCTAATTCCTGCATGCACAAACCCTTCGTCCCTGTTCTCTTCTGCTTTTCTTTCTTATAAGTAATAAAAGCAAGAAAGAAAGGGGAGCGAGAATTTGATTCATGCCTGCTCCCTTACTCAGTGGGGAGCAATAGCTACAAAGGAAATCCACAAAGGTTTTTTTTTTAATTGTGATTATTTTATCATCTTCTGCGTTGAAGTTAGAGTTTAAAAAAAAAAATCAAGTTAGTTTTGTATCAAATCTGAAAGAAATATAGCAAATACAGAAGTCATTACAAAACTCTTATAGTTCTTTCTGGCATAAGCCTTGAACATGAAAAAGATGATCAATATGTTTGTTCAATTCTAACAAAGGTTCACACAAAGCTAGTAGTCACAAGTATATCTGATAACCTTTGTTACATCTTCCCCAAACCAATCTAACTTTGAGGTACTCCTGAGGCTGAGTTCTCCATGAGTCAGTCTGGTTTGTTTCACTGTGACTATACATTGCCCTGAAATGTATATGGAAAATACATATTTGTTGCAGTAGAAATGCCACACACGGGTCTCTGTTCAATAACTGCCTCAAAACTTTTAATGCAAATTTGTGCAGCCTGAACAGCTTTGTTCATTCGGTGTTATGGAGTCAAACCTGCATGTCTGCATTTTTTAGCAGACGCTAATTGTTGTCATGCACTGTTCTCTGTGCCTTCCACTTCCTTAATCACAGGACAGTGGTAGGCTAAGGGTTGCATGATAAAAGCACCTAAACTATAAGGAGTAAATTATCTGCTTCTGCTCAAATTGTGCAGTAAGCTGCCCTTCCAGCATTCTTTTTTATAAGAAATGCTTTTTGAAAACCTTTTGTTAGTAGTAACTGAGCTATCTCAAAGTCATAATGAAAAGCGCAATATTATGGTACGTACACCAGTTTCTTTATCTAGTGATGACATATTATGGTTACAACCCTTTGTCACATAAATTTAAAATTATGAAAATTTCAGAGTAACTATGGGAAACAGAGAAATTAATGAGTAATGTATTTCCAACTTGGTCTTGTTTTCTGTTCATTTTTTGCTAAATGCTAGTAAAAATAGTCAAGCAGCTGCATTGGGTGCATGGGGTACACCTGGCTAGGGAATGCCCTGTGCAGGGCGAGAACATGAGCTGCCCTGTGCTGGTCATGGATGGCTCTGACATCAATGGGAACAGCACTACAGTCTGTCAAAGATCCCTCATATGCCAAGCTTGATATATTTATGAAACAGACACAGCCACTGTGGGGAGGGCACATGTGAGGACACAGGTGAGGAGAAATGAAGCCATTTCTGGGGACGTGGCTGGAGATGCATTCTGTGAAGGATGTGTTCTCTGTTAGAGCAGGGGCTACTGAGGGACCATGACTGTGGATGACCCACGCTGCGTCAGAAACACCCTCAAGGGCTGAGGCCCTCACTGAAGTTCTTGGGAGGTATCAAGTATAAAACACACCAAAACCAATCAGTAATAAAAATTGTGTTAATTGTCAGTAAATTAAATTAAGTAAATTTACCCAGGTTGAAACTGTTTTGGGCACAGCAATGGTTAAGGTGATTCCAATAGTTAAGTTGATTCTTTTTCCCTGTGTTTTAAGAAATATTGTGTAAACAAATTTCTGATATGAAGTAACCTGACTTTGCTAATCTCTCAAAAATTTGACAGTTTATTTTGCTGATCATATGGCTATAACTAGAACCATAATCTATTGTATTTGAACTGAAGAACAAGGTACTGAGGACAAATTATATAATTTGTTTTCCATCTCTGCTATTCCCTGGGAAAAGGGAATATTTTGCATGAAGAAAACAGCATTCTAAATTAAAATTGTTACTTTTCTCCTGTTTAGGAGAACTTTTTAAGGTATTCAATGCTTTATTTAATATTATAAATACCTTATTTCTAGTAGAAAATGAATTCTTAAAATCAGAAAGGGGAAAAAAAGTGCTGAGCTCCTGATTTTCCTGGTCAAACTTCTGATTAAACATTCTGTGCAATGTGTATAAGGAAGGATTGGATTTTCAGCACTTAATTAGTTTAGCCAATTGCCATCTGTTCTTTGAATTCTGACCTTTCTTTCCAAGTTGAAGCTACATGGAGTGTCTGCAGGGAAGCCAATTAGATCATGGATGTTTCATGCTGACATTACAACAGATTTAATGTCCACTTGCAGAACCCTAGTTGATAAATTTAATAATGATGACACAGTGGCTTTCTGCAACCTTCATCCAGCAAGCAAATAATAGTTTATTACATTTGGCATTGTTCACTTAGAATGTGGCACAATGAGCAGTGATGAAACCACATTTTGATTTGTTTTTTCAGCATCATACACTGCCAAAAGCTTTTCATGCTACACTTTCTCACAAAAAACAATCCCATAAAACTACTTTTTCTGGGCTAAGAGGAATAGTCACAGACTGAAACAGCATAGAGCTTTAAGCCACCTATTCTCCTATAAAATTCTCAGACAACCAATGTTGAACTTTGCAGGAAGTTTGTTACTCAACCGTCATACTGCCTGTCCTCTGCTTAAGAAAATGATTGACTGCACACAGGTTTGTCTTACACTGGAAACATGAAAACCTACAAAATATCATTGTATTTCTGATAGCAACCATATTAACAGATGATTGTCCACCAGCGTACAACAGTGTTACAATACTATTTTAATATTGTTTACTAGTAAGTAAATAAGACATATTCTAGTCTATCTCAGCCTCTAATAAGCACACAGTTACTTGTATGAACCTCAAAATATCATAATTTCTGAATACAACGTTATGGTCAAAAAGTATATGTCTACAGGACTTAATAGCTTTGCAAAGAAGCTTCTGGAAAAACATACAGTTTCAGTTTCATTAAGTGTCTGAAAAAATAAGAAGAAAGATATACTCTTCCTTGAGGAACATTTTGAAGCTGACTTTTAGTGCAAAGATAAGCTGGAGGGCATGATGTGAAGCCTATCAATGTCAATGAGATTCAGCCCTTGTATTGATTTTAATGTTCTTTGAATCAGGTCCTAAGTTTGAGATTTTGATAATCTATTAAAGCTGCAACATTTCAAAACTAAACTTCTATTGATCCACTGACTTAGAGACAGAAAATTAAATGTTATGTTAAGCACAAATCCTTACCATTGTATGGCAACACACTACTTCAGTGTTTCCTGTGCTTATGGTACTGAGCCAGATGGCAGATACGTAAAACACTGTTGCAGAGTTTCAGAAGAAATTTTGCTGAGTTTCAAGGCGATTAATCTCTTAATAGAACTGCAAGTTGTCTGTTTGCTCTTAATAGGAATCTTTTATTTCTCTCTCTACTTCTTGGATGCTGCAAAGTGCAATAAAACCAACTGCATTTGCACAGAATGAAAGTCACTCTATTTCAGTGTTAGGTATTGACTTCTAATGAGCCACTTATTCTGTTTATCTGGCTGCATCAAACATAAAACTCACGTTTCAGGAAAAAAGTCTGGAAGTTATGTCATTTTGATAAGTATATCCTCAGTAAATGGAACATTCTGAATATAGAACTGGATGTTATTTCAGCTTAACAAATGAGTCCAACTAGAGAATTTCTTCAGTACAGATACTGAGATGCCCCAAACTTTCAACAATAATATTTGAATAAAGGGAAAATTAAACTGATTTACATAAATAGTTAACAGAAGACACCTATCTTGAAGATAATAAGCACATCACCTTTAAAGTGTCACACAGAAATTAATTATACTTTTAAACTGATCTGTGATACATATATGTAAATGTTATTGAAACAATTAGGCACAATAATGGTACTTTTTTTTACTGAAGATTACAAATCACATCAATAGTAAATGTGTCAGTCCTTAATGCTAAAGAATACAATTTACCTGTATGATCCTTTCTTTATTACCATTTAACCATGTCTGTGGCAAGACAGTCTGAAGACCAGACATGATACTCCTTTGATGCTTTCCACCGTCACTTGCCTACGTCACTGCCTATTTTTCCAGCTAAATGGCCTAAGAAGAGGTATTATTAGTGGATAATCATATAAAATAATATCTTATCCTCATGTCTTGTGACTCTTTTGGTCCCTTTTGATACTTACTATTTAAATATAGATTTTTTTTTTTTATTCTATCAATGTATTTATCACTTGTGTGTGCATACACACACACACAAACACAGTATCAATCTTGTTCAAACCTAGTGGCCAGAATACAACAAACAATGTTCATGCAAACAGAAGTACATTTTATTTTATTTTATTTTATTTTATTTTATTTTATTTTATTTTATTTTATTTTTTATGACTCATACATTTACTTCTTTTATGACCTGCCAATGTGCTTATTATCACCTGGCCTGCATTTTAAGACCTCTACAGAGAACAGTCTTTCTAACAGTGTGTTGCTAAGGACTGCCCATGTAGTCTACTCATGCTCGTTATTACCTTCTATTTGGGGGCTGCAGTGACTTTCTCCTCCCTGGAGGGTTGAGACCAGCTCTAACATTTTCTCTACCTCTGAATTTCTCTAGCAAGAGTATGTTTCCACCTACTACAAGGTTATACTTACAACTGCTGCAAACTTTATGCTTCAGGTGAATTTTCTCCAACAAATCTATTCCCTCCTTCCCTTCTATCCCCTTCACTTCCTTCAGTGTTGTCTTTCCCTGCTCACAACAGACCTTATAACTAGCCTGAGATCTCCTACTAGCCACTGCTGTTGTCCTCCACCCTACCTGCACCCTTAACTGTTCACTTCTGCCCTCCTGGACCTATACTGCCTAACTTAATGCCCACTTTAACTCATAATCCTTCTGCCAAAAGATATTGCTTGTATTAATCTCTCCTGCATTTGTTCCTGCTCAGTCTTGGTGAGGTTGAGCAGAAAGCCCATCTTTCTTACTTTAGAAGGTGCTCACCAATGCTTGTTCCCAATTCTGGAGCTTTATGTTCAAGCTGACTGGATGGCGAGCTGAATATTGCAATGTTAGCTGGATCCTCAGCAACTCCAGATGAGTTTTATTTGACCCTCATACGCAAATAAAGTCTGCCATACTCCTGAACTTAAAAGCCATGATTTCAAGCCGAAATGTTTTTCTTATTCCTTTTGTTTTGATGTTGTTACAGATTACTTACCAAATTGAAGTTAAAGAAGAAAAGCATTTATAAACTACTTCTTAAGGGCAAAAAAATAAAACAACTAACCAAAGCAATGTTGTCAACTCAGTATGTCAGCTTACAACAGAACAGAGAAAATGTGCTGCATGGAAAGAGTTACCTCCCTGCTGCTCAGTTCATGTGCCATCATGTGCGTTCTCCTCTCTCACTCATGCCTTCACTTGTTAGGCTGCTATGGTACTGGCATCAGTACAATGTAACAAACAGGGATTTCCAGGTCCATAGAGTTCAGAAGTCTAATTTTCCAGACTGTGCCAGCTCATTTTCATCTGTTCACTTGCCATTTTCGGAAGGGATTATTTAAGTTTAATTAGGAGACTACAAAGAAGCATTTGGCTTCCATGGTTTAGGGCCAAACCATGCCATGTTTATATATTTTTTATTATTATCCTCTTGAATTCACAGTAACACTACAAAGCGAATTGCTTTTAAGCAATTATGGATCTAATGAACCTAGTACTCTGGTTATTTATATCTTTTGCAAACAAGAAATAAGGACCAGTAAGCATGTAGAACAGCCCATTTTTTAGAGAAGATTAATAGCTCATTAGAAAGCAGCTTGTGCTTTAGAGTATTAGAAAATTCTTGCTCTCCATTCAGATTAGGCCACCATGGAGTTAATTTCTCACTGGCTATATGAGCTATTTCATTAGTTCTGAAGTCTGCTCATCAGCTGCAATAATGATGACAGTGGGTATCACTGTAGAAAAAAATACTGCATCATCATTTAAAAACACAAAAAATAAATCAAAAGATCAAGATCCAATCTGTTTGCATTCTAGCAGCAGCTATGCAGTTCATGTCAAAATACTGTGATGTACTGAGATACACTGGCATTAGTCACAACACCTAGCAACAAAGGAAGACACTGGCATAGAAGCAAGAGGACACTGTCCCAGGAAATAATGTCAAGAAATAAGAAGAAATATTTTACTGACATCATATATTTTGACAGAAAGTGGTTTAAAAAAAAAAAGAAGTAGAGTTCATGTTACTGCATTAAAAAGCTAACAGAATTTTATGCTCAGTGAGGACTAGGGGAATTATTGATTATATGTAAAACAACTGGTCAGAAAGCAAAATTTCAGAGGTATCTCAGTCTCGGACTTAAACCAGAAGTCAGCGTTGGCATATCTATCCTCTTCCTGTGAATCATCCATCACTGTTATAGCCAGAAAGAAAAGAACCTGCGTGTTACTCACGGTCATCCCAGCTGAGCTATAGATTTAATGTTTATATACATTATATACAGAACATAAACGTTACCAGTGACTACTGGGATTTAAGAGGAAACAGAGCACTCTGCAAGAACAAAGCCCTAAATAATCATTTGAGTTCTATTTGAGTCGAACCTGAAGCAGAGAGTTGATTCACATTTGCTCTTTGATTGCATTACAATTAAAAAAAATGGAGCCAGTCAAAAATAGCAGAAGTATTTTATTTCACAGCTTTTTGGTTTAACCAGCAAATTAAACAAGAATAGCAAAGCCAATTTCCTTATTTTTAATATGTGTGATCCTTTCAAATTTTTGAAGAAACTGGTCATGCCTTCACTTCCTTGAATTAAAGATAATTTTTGTCCTTGATGAAAGCAGTTAATGTTGCCAATTATTTCTTTTCAGGCATGTCTGAAGCATTTTAATGGGAAAAATTAATCCCAGTGACATTTTTAAGTAGTGGATTAATGCATTCTTAGTATAAAACTATTCTTTATATAGAATAAAGCTGGGAAGTCGTTAATATAGTCAAATATTTAAGACATTTACTTCAATCTAAGGCATTAAAGCTAACAATTCAAAGAAAAAATTAAGCAGATAAATTTCATACTCCTAAAATTTGCAAATTATTCACACATAGAATCATAGAATGGTTAAAGATCACCTAAATCCACCCCACCTGCCATGGGCAGGGACACCTCCCACTAGACGTCCTGGCTTAGCCACAGCCAGCCTGGCCTTGAACACTTCCAGGGATGGGGCAGCCACAGTTTCTATGGGCAACCTGTTCCATCAATAAATTATGTGAGACATTTGTTCAAACAATGGAAATAGTATATATAGATCTATTTTTTGATAACTCACTTTTTTTAACTCAAAAAGTAGGATTTGATTAATCTGAAGATAGGAAAATTAAAATTGTCAACTTTTTTTTTAAACCTTTAGCTGGATGAATTTATTGACAGCAGTGCTCTCCTATCACAGAATTTGATTTTGATAAATAGACATTTTCTGAGAAAGTTGTTTGGCAAATTCTTCCTCTTCAAGAATATTATTTAACATAACTAAAAGTTTGGCTGGCAAAGACCAATGTCTTTATCTCAGTTTATGTCAGTGGCCTGCCTGCAGATTCCAAATTGTCAATTTTAGGACAAAGGCATATATATGGCAGGTGGATCAGAAGTAGATGATCTTAAGGTCCTTTCCAACCCAAAACTTTCTATGATTCTGTATTCATGGCATGTGTAATTTATAAGTGAACTACACTGGATTATAAAAATGAGCGTTGAGTGGCTACTGTCCTGAAACAGTTACTATTCTTTTTTTGTTAGTGCATTTTAACTGTGGTCTTCTATTTATATGCTCTGTCTAAATGCGCATCTCTCTGGTTTGCTTACATTTTGCTGTTGCTCAGCTGGTCAGAGAACCACAATATATATTTCCAGGGCTGCTGGCACCTGCCACATCAGACTGGATTCTGTGGACTTTTAGCATGAATTTGGGTTCATCCACATTATAAACTCATTTTGTAGGTAAAAGTCAGGTCCCAGCTATTCTAACCTAAAAGATACATTCTTTCAGTGCTCACTGATATATTGAAAGTTGCTGTCAGTTACTACCTTTGTGTTACCAGATGGTAATTTGCGTAATGAAGGAGATTTTCTTCATAAACTTGGTGAGATAGTAAGAGTTCTCAGGATATAACTTTTTTGTCTCATTTGAAAATAAATTATCACATTAAGCATTCATCTTTCCTTTATGTCCTGGTTCAAAGTATCAAAGAAGTAGGTACAGTGGACACAGGCCTTTCAGCATTCACCAGGGAGTCCAAGACACGGGTTAAAATTTATGTAAATAAGAACCTTATCTTTCTATATAGCTTAAAAGACTTGAAGCATTTTAAAACGGTTTAGCATTTTTAACAGATTCAAGGTTCTGAAGATGTACAAGTCCTTTAGGACAGGCTATCCTGTTGCGAAACTAGTTTGCATTGGTTTGAAATAATAGACCTACTTACGGAATCTAAGATGTTCTAAGCTTCTAGTTTGAATGTCTTCTAATCTTATCTCTGTTACACGGGCTTCAGTTTGTGTTTATGGTATGAATATAATTGCAAAGCTCTGGAAAAAATGCACTCCCTAAGTTTTAAAAGAGAGAGAGACTGGGCCCAAGGCTCTGAAGCAGTACTACTGCTCCAACTCCCCCTTGGAAAGCCTTGTCATACTATCACCTAATGTAAAAATATTTTTCTTTTCTAAGGACAAAAGCAAGGCTTTGCTGGCAGAATTTATCAGGTAACTGCTACTCTGAGTCATAAACTTTTACTCCTTATTTTAAAAATGTCTATGCCCCAACATATTTTGATAGAATGCCTGTTTTGCTGTTGGTTAGTTTCTCTTGTTTTGGTAATGCACAAGTTTGCTACAAAACAACACTTCCTCCTGCCTACCTGGTGATTTTCAGTACATTTTACCCAGGTCATTTGAAGTTTTAGAAGCTACCTGTGGCAAAGGAGGTTGTAGGTTTGAGTCCAGATATGAACTCTGTCCGTATGTGGAAAACAGGAGACACAGTGACTGCATGGATCTAGATCAGCTCAAGAAAAATATGTTGCACTGCATTTCAGATAAAAATATGTTGAAGGGTTGTCAATAAACACCAACTGAATAGCAGTCTGGGCCTACTGTAAGATATTGACTGCTGCTATCTCCATCTTTCCTACTACATAGTCCAGTGATGAGGACTTTACCTTGGAAAAAGGTTTTACTCTAATCAGATGTGGTAAATGGTCAAATGTGCAAAGGACAGAAGGTAAATACACTATAATACAGAGACTATCCAGTCTCGAATGTTGACAAATCTTATTTTCTTATTAGAGATGAGATCTACCAGGTGAAGCTTGCATTTGATTCTTCAAAGCATTTTCTTAACAGTAGAGTACTATTTGGTAAACTCCTTCTTCTACCTATGGTCTTTATTGCCCATTACTGGTAGGTAATGGACAGAAAAGTATAAGCCTTGATTTTGCTTTGCATTTCTAAACTTAGAAATAGTGACTTAGAACACCTTTGAAGAAAGTGGGGTTTTTAGGATGTATTACAGAACATTAGTGAGGGGAAAAAGGTCAGACTGCAGCAAGAAAGACTGGAAGAATGACTTTACAAAATCTATTTAATGAAGCTTTCATGTTATTATAAAAAGTTCAAATTACATTCAGAGCTGCCTAAGATTACATGACATATTTACATCATACTTTCAGTAAGAAACTTTCCTGTAATTTCATCTCCGTCTCCTGATCTAGTAAATTGAGCAGAAGACACTTGAATGAAGGAGATTCTTGGCAGATTTCTATAGCTAATAGTGTCTGATTTCTATAGCATATTTCAGAGATGAAAAACTATTATCAGAATTTGTTCCATATATGGTTGCTCCAAAGATGCATAGGGAAAGCTTCACAGAATCACACAGAAACATGACTTGCTAAGTTAAAATTATTTAATCATGAAACTATAGAATAATCTAGGTTGAAAGAGACATCTGGAAGTCCTCTGGCCCACAGAAGGACCAACTTGGTTGTTGGATCTAATTAGAAGGTTGGTTCAAGTTGTTCAGGACCTTGTCCAGCAGAATTTTGAGCTTCTCCAAGGAGATAATATGAGCTGTCATTATATTTTCCTAAGGTTGTCAGTCTGCTGCCTCTCTAGTTCCAGCAAGCCTACTCAGTGAAGCTCCTTAGGTTCGAATCAAAGGATTTGGATGGTGCTTTGGAAGGATTTGTTTCAAGAATGGACATATGCAAATTCTTTAGTGCCATGTTCACACATAGGGCCTAGGGTACAGGCTGGCTGAAAGCTATGTAGTTATGACTGGACAGCAATGTGGTTTCTAAACCTTGACAGTGCTATATTAATCAAAGTAAGTGGCTCTTAGCCTGCTCAGAATGAGAGTAGACCTGTCTCATGTCTATCTGGAAAACTGGCTTTATAGACTTGATATCCCTAATATGGAACATCTTATTTGTCTAAGGAGACTGAAAGAACCATCTGGTTGGTTCTGATCCTCATAGTTGTTGTGATGAGAAACTTATTCAGGCAATTCTTCTGCAGCTGCAAAAAAGTGACGAGACAGGCTGTATTTGGAAGAGAAATAAAGATCTCAAATGCTGTTAAATATGTTTCAGGATAATGGCCTCAATAGCACATCTGATGTGTATTTAGAATAGGTGAATGCTGAATGCCTTATCAGTGATAACACAGACAAAGGTTATCGGCATGTGCCACACATCAAACATTGATCTCACTGCAATTAATTGAAGTGAAAAATTGTCTCCATCAGCAAATGCTTTTACACAACATCAAAGCCTGTTTCTTTGTTGTTCCTCTTCATTTTCATGGGAAACTTTGACCTGTCCAAGCAGGTGAGAAATCTTTGTTTCTTTTAAATTATTAGAGTTTCCCGTGCTTTGTAATTAACCTCACAACCTTGCAGCCTGACTGTGGTGGAAATTGTCATTGACGTTTTGATAAACAACATTCTTTTTTCACCTTCTGGGATTATTTTCATAGAAATGTAACTATTGTAAGACAAATATGATCCAAATCACCTTCACCATATTAAGAGACCTTCTACTGATTGTATGTTTTACTATAAGATTACCCAAAGCCCATTTAAATGAATGTTAACACTCACTGGAATTTTCAGTGTATATTGTCATTGTTACTAGAAGGAACTGGTACCAAGGTTAGTTTATGAGGTACAACAAGAATGCTCTGAAAAGATGACAACTTAGATACCACACATCGGTAGAGCTAGTGTGTGGCTTTGTACAGACACTGAAGAAAATAAACTTTGTTACAGTGGAATAAAGCAAAAATTCTGCCAGCAGGTTCTTGAACACAAATAGAAATGATGGGCCACCTTAGACATTTATTTTAAAATATCACAAGTACCACATATGCAAAATTAAAACATAATTAGAACACAGGGAACCTGCATTGTGCTCAAAAGACACCTGGGGCAAATAATAAATCAAAGAGGTCACAGGCACTGAAGAGAGTGAATGCAAAGCCATGCTTTGCATTATAACCTGCCCAAGTCACATCATGGAACTGATTAATTGACTACAGTCAATGCTACAGGATTGACTACGGAAGGACTATGGCAAAAAGTGCATTAAGTAATGTTGCTGAGCAGAAGTACAACTGTCCAGTTTGTCTCCAGACCACCGCATGTTATAATTTTAACTTGTTTACAAATTTTGCCAAAAAAAAGAAGTATTATAATAAGTAAAAGTCTGGCAGGCTTTTCTAAAGAGCAATGCAAAAAATGTAAATGGACGGTTGTCAATAAATTATTATAAGGCATGCACAAATTATAAATATCATATGCAAAAATGCAACATCACTGTAATTGTTCTGATTAACATTTAATTTTCAAAAAAGATCCACTCTGAACAATTTTTTTAATTGATTTTTCAGTATCTAACTGTTCAATGCCTATATTTATGCATTATCCATTCAATGCATGAAGATATGCTTTGCATGAAGAGATTGATTATAGTGTAGTATTGTAAATTAATATTCTATTTTCATAACACTCACTGGAAGAAGGAACCCTTCATTTAGGTTTACATGACTTTGTCTTAATTTGTTGAAAACATACATAATCAATAAGGTGTATAAGGGTAATACATACTTTAGTACAATTTATGAAGATGACATATCATCAACCAAAACTATAAAATTATCATTTGTCACATAAATTGATCCACTAGAAATTGTAGCCCAGGTAGGAGAATTAGCAATATGATGTTGTGATTGCTGGCTGACAATTGCACATAGAAGTGGCTGAAATAGGTATCCCACTGAAAAACAACACACCTTCTCTGGGCAACCTGTTCCAGCGTCTCACCACCTTCATAGTAAAGATTTTTTATCTAATATCTAATGCTTCTTGCAGTCTGGAATACTGTAGCTCCCTTGCATTCACGGTAGACACAGGGAGGGGAGCAGGTTATATAGAAAGCAAGGAAAGAGTTGAACAAGGCAAATAGGAAGAGTGATTTGAGTATGGGCAAGTACCTGAGTCCACTAACTACTTGCCTGACAAGAATAATAGTAACTGAAGTTTCGACAGTTCTGTAAACGTAAGAGAGAAACCTCACTGTGTCAATTTTGTCCACTTTTCTACTTTTCCCCTATACTCCTACACCAAGTTTCCCCTATATGAAGTTTCAGAAGTCTTACATAAAGAACATAAGTTATATGTATTTACCCAGTGATGTTGTATCTTTCACTAATGCTCTGCTTGCCACAGAAATATTACCAAATCATTAAACACCTATGAGACATTGAATAAAAGTTACACATTTCTAGTAGTGTTTGCTAGTAGAGCTCATAGGAAATCAAGAGACAGTGTCTGTTCTGTAGTTACACCACCCCACTTAAATTTCTAGTTTTGATAGATTTACAGTAAGATTCGCAAGGCACAGCTAAGTACAGAGCAATAGTTATCCAGATTTATATCACAGCCAACAAACTGTAGAGCTACTAAAATCTTGTCAGTTCCTGACATTCAAGTTATATGCTTTTGCGTAAAATTAAACCATCTGACTCATTTGTATAATGGCCCACAGCTTTTCTCTACCACAGGCTTATATATCTTTATAAGACAAAATAATTGCACACCTCAAAAGCCAAAGCAGTAAAACATTTATTTATTTCCAGATGTCTTCTACCTTTCAAAACAACTGCATTTAATTACTAATAGAAACATACTGTAATCTTAATATGATACAAAAAATTTAACAAAATCACCTGACATTGTATTTGCAAATGCACATTTCCATGGAAAGGCACAAACTGGATTTATTTGGAGCAATATATGACATTGATTCATCTAAAATTAGAGCTAGGAAAAAATCTATACTTTAAAGTATTAAAAAACCCGGACATATAAATAATTAAGGGTAGAATATTTCTGATAACATCTTATCAAGAAGCTTTCTTTCTTAAAGAAAAATATTTCCCAGCCATTTTGTCAATAAACTATCTCTATAGAGCTGAGTATTAGCACTCTTACATTGGTTTGCTTGTGTTTGGATACACTGCAATGTTATGTATGACTAGCTTGAAAGTCAATATACTATAATGCTGGCCCACAGAATACCGAAGAGTAATATCTAAAGTGGATTGAATATGAGCCTGTGAGCACTAGTGACTGGTTTCTGATCTATGAAAATAACAAGTATTTAACATTTCTAATCATGAAATAATTCAAATAGAGAATATGACTGTAGAGTTCTCGTGTATTATGTAAAATATAACATGACAACCCGACTTTGAATTCATTTTCGGCACTTTTTCTTTAAAACATTTTTTAACCGATTGGGAAAAGATTTTTGTCCTTTTTTGTATGACAGCATCATGCCATCCAGAGGCCAACTGAGCTCATTACAAGGTTTGGTTACTAGAGTTTTACAAAAGCCAACCATCTTCTGGTCAACATAAGGTTTGATCCCTATTTTGCCATTAGGAGATATAGTTTTTCCTGTAAGAAGACCTGAAATAATATTTACATCTTCCGTGACTCTCAACAGCTTTAAAGTTCTCTGTACAACAAAACTGATCAGTAAAGTAGCAGACAGGAAGCTTGAGAGAAACGACTAATCCAAGCAGAGGGCATTAGCAAAAAAAAAGTTAGTCGTTATATAATTGTAACAACTTAAAGCATTTAGCTTCCTTAAATTCCCAGTTCCCTTCCTACTTTCTGTCCTGTGAATCACAGCCACTGAATTTATAAAGTAGGAGCACAGTGTCCTCTCAGTTTTCAGGAGCAATAGCAGGAAATGTATGTATACCTTTGAAATTCCTTAAGAGTTCATTCTTAAAGAAAAATCTGTGGACTGACTGAATATTTAAAAGTAAACCCAAAACAAAACAAAACTTACACACAAAAACTTTAATTTTTTTCTTCCCAGATTATTTATCTTTGATTCTAATATCACATGCTGAAGTAAAGAGTATAATTCTGGGATGTAATTTCCCAGGCTACGGTATATATTTATTATAATTAGAACAGAATATTTTCATCTTCTATATAAAAAAAGACCCCAAAACTTGCTTTTCCTTAAACATGAGATTAATTACAATTTTAATTTTTTTTATTACTTACCTTTTTCAATTTTCTTCAAAAAATAGCAATCATATAAATGCTGTTAAGATTTATGTTGCTTTAGACTGCAACAAAATCATTGCTTGTTCCTCATATAACTATTTTTATATTAAAAAATATAAAATGCATTACAAAAAGGATACATTAAAATATTAAATTCATAGAATCATAGAATCAGCTAGGTTGGAAAAGACCTTTAAGATCACCATGTCTAGCCTTTACCCTTGGACTGCCAAGTCCACTAAACCATATCACATCTACATGTTTTTTGAACATTTCCAGGACAGTGATTCTACCACTTCCCTGGGCAGCCTGTTCCAATGCCTGATCACCCTCTCGGTGAAGAAGTTTTTCCTAATATCCAATCTAACCTCCCGTGGTGCAGCTTGAGTCTGTTATATCTTGTCCAATCACTTGTTACTTGGGAAAAAGAGACCAGCCACCTCCTTGCTCCATCCTTCTTTCAGGTAGTTGTAGAGAGTGATAAGGTCTCCCCTGAGCCTTCTCTTCTCCAAACTAAACCCATTCCCTCAGTCATTCCTCATAAAAGGAAGGCCTCCAGGCCCTTCACCAGCTTCGTTGCCCTTCTCTGGACACACTCCAGCATCTCAATGTCTCTCTCGTAGTGAGGGGCCCAGAACTGAATACAGGATTCGAGATGTGGCCTCACCAGTGCCGAGTACAGGGGGATGGTCACTGACATAGTCCTGCTGGCCACACTATTTCTGATACAGGCCAGGATGCCGTTGGCCTTCTTGGCTGCCTGGGCATAAGCTGGCATGTTCAGCAGCTGTCAATCAGCAACCCCAGGTCCTTTTCTGTGGGAGACAATGGAAACTACATGATTATTGCCAAAGAGAAGTAAGCGCTTGGCTGGAGAAGAAAGAGTTAAAGAAGAAACTAAGTACAATCAAGCAGAGCAACCCAGCTCGATGAGGAGGAGAGAGCATACGATACCAAGATACCTGGCTGAGGAGGAGAGAGCATAAAGATAAGAGACTGGCTATTCTGGGACTGATTGTGAGATGGCGAGCAGTGTTAAAAAAAACAAACTATAAGTCAGGAACTAAACATGATAGGCTACAAATAAAATGGTATAAAAGCTAAAGCAATAGGCTAAAAATAACTGTTGTTGGAACGGTGTAAAAAGTTAGAGCAGTAGGCAATAGTGATTCACTGCATGAAGATGCTCTGGGTTCCTGCCTTCACCCCTCTCACTTTTCTGCCAAGCAGCTTTCTAGCCACTCTTCTTCAAATCTGTACCATTGAATGGGGCTGTTGTGGCCCAAGTGCTGGACCTGGCACTTTGGCTTGTTGAGCCTCATACCACTGGCCACAGCCCATCAATCAAGCCTGTCCAGGTCCCTCTGAGAGCCTTCCTACTCTCCAGCAGATCAACACTTCCACCCAACTTGGTGTCATCTGCAAACGTACTATGCATGCACTCAATCCCCTCATCCAGATCATTGACAAATATGCTAAACAGAACTGGCCCCGCTACTGAGTTTCTTTATGTTAGAAGGAGCAATGGCTTTCAGTTCTCCTTGAACAAGATGGGAATGCGCTCCTAATCATAAGCCATTACAGACTTTACAAGCTATTTTCTCTACAATGTTTGAAGTTCCACGCTCTCTAGTATAGCAAGTGCTAAGCAGTGGTGTCAAGGAATCTAGATCACTGACTTAAATTAGGGTTAAATTTTTCAAGACACTACTTTAAAAAGGTAAATTTGAAGAGATAAAGTATTTTATCTGTTTCAGGTAGGTAGCACTTATATTGATAGGAAATCTACAGAGACTGCTTCATGGTTCCTTATGCTGTAACAAACCTGTGAGCAAACACAAGAAGAAAATTTTATTATGAATAGATTAGCATTATCGCAAACTATGTTCAGTCATTGCATTTTTTCATTTTTTTCCCCTGTATGTTATTGTATGAACTGAAAAAGTGTATTGTGAAAATATCACTGAGTTAAGCATAATTTATTAGTCATTTAAATTGGTCTTCTGTAACTAAAACGAAATTAGAATTCAAGATGTGTTATGCTAGATTTATCACACCGGTGATAATTAACCTCAATCAACCATGATGTGTTGCAATTAAAGTACTAGTTTCATACTGCAGTTATTTTAGTAAAAACACAGAAAACATTTACCCCAAACACCCAATAACAAAAATTCAGATTATAAAAATTCCACATTGTCCTTTTCTCTCTGAATACAATCAGTTGTTTTTTCTATGATCCATTAGTATTCATTATGTTCCTTATTATATTCTAGTCAACTTGCCTGTGTGAGAAAGACAAAACTAATATTTAGAAAAAACCCACAAGTTCCTTTCTCTAAAGAAAGTTCACCCTCTGTAAAGAACCCATGTGAAAAAAAAAATCCAAAGAAATCTTGTTCTGAGATTATTTTAATAGAAAAAGTGGGACTTAAATTTGCAAATACCTCAGAACAGTAGTAATTTGTTCCTGTGTTTAGTAATCTCTCGGTATTGAAGCTAGTAAATTCAAGCCACATTTACTTCAGTACTCCCTCCTCAGCTTTGCTTCTGCTCAAATTTATCCACTGGCTTAATTGTACACAATATAATTAATGTTATAAAAGTAGACTCCAATGAAATTATTCTTTCCATATAAGGTTAAGGTTCTGGCTATGTATTTAAAAGTTAGAATATAAATGTCAAAAAGTGTATCAATGAGCAGTAGAACAAAAGCACTCTGGCCTTCAAATGACCATATCTACAAATTTTGTTGTTTGGGTTTTCATCTGGACTTTGTTTCCCACCCCGTCAATATGCATTTGAGTTCTCAGGCTGGACAAATCGGCAAACCACAGCATTTCTTTATGTGGACAGGAAAAAGGCATAGGGAACTTGGGAGATGAGAATAAAACATTAACAGAAGCATGTTTTAGGCATGGACTACAGCTATCTCCCAGAATAGTTGTTACAGATAATAGGCAAACTCTGTGATATGCAACATTCACTGTAAAAGTAGAATCTGTATGCATAGTATGTCATCCTGTACTTCCTATATACAATTGCAAATGATGTATCAGTCTTCATTTTTTTAGTGGCTAGTGGGGTTTTTTTCCTTATTCCTAATTGTACTGCTAATTATTTTAAGCAATATTAAGAAAACTGGAATTTGCTTTATATGTGATTGCTAAGCTGCTTCCAATTACACAGAGAATGTCATTTTTCTTTAGCAGGGTAATCAGTCTACAGTGTTGCACTGAAATGTTGACTTCAGTTGCAATAAGATGAAGTTAATTAACTTGAAGCAGTATGAAAGTTCATATTGAAAAGTCATTTGAACTGAGTGAAAATGTAAACTCAATTGAAAATCAAAAACTAAAAATGATCAAAAGATCATATCCTGAGATATGATCATAAAAGATCAAAACATCATCTCCTATTTTTTTACTTGCTCCAACAGATTCCAATTCTCTTAGAAAATAAGTTCTGAATGGTTGATTACCTTCTTTTAATATTTTTTCCTTTCCCTTCTCAACCTCTCACTTTATATAATTTTTGATCAGGTCAACTGTGCTTAAGACATTTTAATTGTTAATTTGAACCAGCTAGAATAGATCAAATGGAAATCTGTCGGTGAATCCCTGAATGCCACAGCACCTCAGCTTCTGTCTCATGCTTCCAGTCTCTTCTGTGAGCTAATATTTGCATTTGAAATGTATTTTGTGTGATGCATCAGTCTCCCCTTTGGTTTATCTAAATGCTAGATCATGGCATTTCCATTAGGTAGTCTCATCTCCTGAGGACAAGTAACATGCAAATTGACATTTCTGAATTTATCTTACCATTGGTAGAAAAAGTTCAATAGGTTAAGTAAAGGGGAACAACATTTTCTTTCTAGAAATTAAAAAATATGTATTTGGTTTTGTATGCTTATGTGAAAATGGACATTTTAATATTTGATGATTATATTTTTTTAATTCTGTGGGTAAAGACAGATTTCAATACTGATTCAGGACAAAAATAAGCACTGAAGAGTCTGAATTTATTTCAGCACAGAAATCCAAATTTTTAATCACATTAATTCATAGGACATGGTCTGGTTTTCCCTTTTAATAATTGAAAAATGCCTGTCTCTTAACTATGAGCTGAAAAGGCCAGTCCTGATTCTAACTCATTTCTATGGGACAAAACGTTTTCCTGTCTCATTGGCTTTCACTATTAAGTGAACTCAAATATATTTCAAGTTTAATTTAAAGAAGGATGCTATTTGTTTGGAGAACTCCAACTGAGGTCTCACGAGAGCAGAGTAGAGGGGCAGGATCACCTCCTTCGACCTGCTGGTCACGCTTCTTTTGATGCAGCCCAGGATACAGTTGGCTTTCTGGGCTGCGAGTGAACGCTGCCGGCTCATATCAAGCTTCTCATCAACCACCACCCCCAAGTGCTTTTCTACAGGGCTGCTCTGAATCTCTTCTTTGCCCAGCCTGTAGCTGTGCCTGGGGTTGTGCCAGCCCAGGTGTAGGACCTTGCACTTGTCTTAGTTAGACTTCATGAGGTCGGCATCAGCCCACCTCACAAGCGTGTCCAGGTCCCTCTGGATGGCATCCCTTCCCTCCAGCGTATCAACCGAGCCACACAGCTTGGTGTCGTCGACAAACTTGCTGAGGGGGCACTCAATCCCACTGTCCATGTCACTGACAAAGATGTTGAACAAGACAGGTCCCGACACCGATCCCTGAGGGACACCACTCATTACTGGTCTCCAACTGGACATTGAGCCGTTGACCACAACTCTTTGCGTGCAGCCATCCAGCCAGTTCTTTATACACTGAAATGAAGGTGTCTCCAGGGCAATTAATTTTTTGGTGGGCGAATACTTTCACCATACAAACCTATTCCCTAAATACACCTAGGTAAAGTAAAGAAATTGAAGCAATCTTAGTATCAGTAAGTATTATGCTGAGATACCAATAAACTCTCATGTTGCAGTGAAGGGAAACATGCAATACCATTCTTTAAGTCTACGTCTGCTTACATTCCTGAGGAGATATTGGATACAAGTTCTTGTGACCCGCTTTCCTGAGTGATATGTGCAGATAATTTGAAATTGAAAAGTAATACAAAGCCTCTCACATCTACTTCTTCCTTGTTTATAGAAAAGTAATCTGAAAGTTTGTGCTTGTTTTCAGCTAGTTGGAGGGTGAAGGTTCATGGTAAAGGTACTGTGAAGCTTCTACTTTATTTATAAAAAGATAAGATTTCACAAAACTAAAACTGTCCAAAGATTGATAAAATCTCCCCAGAAGAAACCTTAAAAAGTATCTGCAACCATCTCAGAGAAATCATGCAGAGAACTGAGAAAGAAATTAAAATGAGATTTGAACTTTTGTCAAATGCCTGAGGAATGGCTCGTAGACAGACTGCAAAGCCATATAGCCAGATACAAAATATTTTTGCTCACCCAGAAAAGCGGCAAAGCATCTGACAGATCCCAAGGTTCAGTTTTAGGTACCCATCAGATCAAAGAACTATCAGTAATTTCACTGTCATAGATGAGGGAGAGACAAGAAGGGAGATTTTAAAACTAGTGAAAAGCTCCGGCCATTGAAGAATTTCTTGCTTGAAGTGAGCTGAGTAAAGAACAAAGGAAAAAATTGTCAAGCGAAGAAATCACTGAGAAAAGTATCTGCCTGAATAAAAAATTAAGGCAGCCAGAGGATTTAAGAGAAAAAATTTCTAAAACTTCAATTTCTCAGCTCAAATGGAGAAAATAAGACTAAATCAATGAAAAAGTTTGCTTGTCTTGGAAGTCAAAACTCATCAGATTGTCTGTAAACTCAATTTAGCATCATGTTTCTACTGAGTGATTGGAGAAATAAATAGGAACCAATATTTCTAGCAAAAGTTTTGAGGAATGCAATAACCTCAAAACATGGAAAACTGTCAAAAAAAAAAAACAAAAAAACGCAAAACCAAACCCAAACTCAAAACCTGCTCAGCACAGACAAAACCAAACAACTATTACTTCTTAATCTTAAACAGCAATATTTGGTACTTGCTCATTTGGCAGTAAAAGCAACATACTGCTAAGTGTCTTCAGGCGATGATTATTCACATATTTTGGCAAGAAATATACAAATTGTTGTGTATGTATATGTGTATGGTTATATGTGTGTGAGCATGTGTATATATGTGTGGGTATTCACTTAACACGTATGTGGTTGACAGACAAGGTGGATAGTAACATCAAATAGAGCAGCTGCTTTGTAAAGATAAGCAGCTGCTGCTGTCTTATGACTCGAGCCACATCTACTACACCAGAAGGTGCTAATATTCCTTTAGCCATGTCAGACACTTCTGTCAATAGTTAATCTGTGGTTCCACATCTATCACCAAAGATAATTACAGTGCTGTCATAATATTAAAGGGTGCAATTACCTGGGCATTAGAGTTTTAAAGTATTTAACCACCTTAAGTGTATAATTATCTATTAATCTGAAGATAGCATTTGATTGCCTACTGCTGAATACACACAGTAATTATATGTTTATCCATATTATAAAGTAAAATAAACCTTTTAAGATAATAGCTATCCAAATGTTTGTTTTTTTAATAAGATTACAAATATGACATCTACCACAATTTATCAGACAATTTAAAAAAATAGTTCTATAACCGCATCAGCTGACCTGAAAGTTTAGCCCTAATATCAGTTTTAGCACATTGCAGTAGATAAGCAGTCATGGAGAAGCCATATTCATTCATATTTTAATATTTTAGGGGTATTGAAAACAGTAGGGTGTGTAATGGATCTTTTGGGAAATATGCTCCTTTCTTTTGTGCTTGTCCATTTTGCCAACTAGCCTGTAAGTTCCAAGGTCAGTGACAAGTTAATGTCCTGTCACAACTATGTTATGTTCTAGTGAGAGACATAATAGCTCTATGGTGCAAGAATACATTTCCCAATTCTTTCTCTTTATGAAGCTTTATCAGTTATTGAGACAGAACTTATAAAAATTTACAACTGCAGAAAAATTCAGCAGGTTTTTTTTTCGGTACCAGGAAAGATCTCTCATGACTTCCATTTGGCATTTTCACCTGCTCCAATGTGAGAGAAAGGGCAGTTGAATACAAAGTAGATATGACATTGAACAGTTCAAGAGTACACTCCAAAATACACTACGAAAACATTGCTCTTTTGTGACACAACTGCATGAACACACAATGGCTAAAGTAGTGCTAAAAACGTCCAGAATTTTATTATTAATCCAGAACAAAGAAGAATAATAGTAAAAAAAAAAAAAAACCAGACCCAAACCCACTAGTATTTCGAACAAAATTTCTATTTGAAACTGAAAAATCTTTAGGGAAAATTTTTGTTCTATCTGTTAAAAATAAAATACGTGCTTTCTCAAAATAGAAAAAAATACTGAAAAATGCCCCTTCCAAAAACAGCAATGAAAGAAATATTGATGCATACAGGCTGAGTATACAGACAGTAAGAATAATTTTGGGTCTTAGGCATTAGAATTCATTATTTTCATTAATGAACTAAATTGTGTTTATCAAATTCAAAACTGTCGCCAAGATCAGAAGGACCTTGAAAAATAAATACTTAACAGAAATTCCAAGTGATCTTGTCAGATAGATAGAAATTATATCTACATTGTCTGAAAGTAAAAGACAGTTTTGAGCAGGGACATAAAACAAAGTGCTTTATGATGAGAACTAAGCAGCTGCATAAAGTTAGCATGGGGATAACAGGTTACAAATCTGGCTACAGGGATCACAAACCTCTATGAATCACTAATGTAATGTTGATGTAAAAAAGGGCAAGTACCTGCCTTCCTTGGAAGTATAAAGGATAGCATGGCCATGAGAAAAGAAGATATTATTTTACCTCTGAAGAAGACAGTGGATATTTACCTGAATCCTAACATGAGGCCTCGAGCTCAAGGAAGATGATGTCTGAGAGAGACCAGAGGAAGTCATGGTTCTGTGTTATAGACCTCTAAGCATGCTCTATAAAGTAGTCATTTGGATGAACTAGAGATGTTTACTCTGAAAAATAATCTCCTGAAGATACAACAATCTTCACATGCATAAAAACATTGCTAAAAAGGAGGCAATCTGCTCTCAATAGTGACAGGACAAGAACTAAGAATTTTAAGTTCCAGAAAGGAAGGCTCCAGCTGGATATGAAAGACAGGAATAATGAAGTATGAGAGTGGGTTTTAAGAGAAGTTATGGATCTTCCTCATAGAAAACTTGTTAGAAATGGCTGTCCTGGTTTCCTGAGTAATTTAGTCCTATGTAATAGGTCTGTCCACATATTCCTCTGTGTCTCTGATCCATCAAACAACCCATCAATTTAAACCACATTTATCAGAACAGTATAGGTCTCAAAGACATTTAATTTATTTGCAAGAAAAATAAATTATGGGCAAAGGTGAGAGACTTCATTAGAATTCCCTATATGTGTTTTGAACTCAGCCTTTGCTAGATAACAAAGATGCTCTCTAGGAGATCAGATGTGACATGAATGTATATGAAACCTAGGTCCATTTCACTCGTTTTTACTGTATCATGGATAGACAAGGGGTTTTCAAGGCATGTGGAGCTACAGTTCTGTGTGCTTCAGTTGTGACTGTTGGCAGCTCTCCTAGCTGACACTGAGATCAACCTGCATCTAAAATCTAAGCTTAAATTTTATTTTTAAAGTCTTTTCTTTTCCAGATTAACTTTCTGTAAGTGCTTCTTCTGTGATGGCCTACCCTCTACATTCTGATTATTCCTTTGTCAGTTTATAAAATATGAGAAAACCATTGCCTCAATTGGTTTGACTACATATAAAATCAGACAAAAGAAATTGTTGTTTCTGTAAGTCAAGCATTTTCTCATATCAGGAAGATCTGAGTTGTTTTGGATTGAGGACAGGGTGATCCATTATGTATGTTGCACAACCGAATTATGTCTGGTCTCTTAGGACCTACTGTGTGCATGATGATTTATCTCAATCATTCCTCTCATTTTCCCATTAAGCAACCATGACTAAATATAATAGGTGTATGATCTAACACTTACATTAGAGCAATGGTTTATATATATCTGATACTGTCCAGTGCCTTGATCAGAATAATGCCAGATACATTTCAAACACAACTAAACTTTGCTAACTTGGTAACTAAGATTATTTCATTTTCACATATGAAAAATCTGACCCATAAATGTTGTCTTTATATGAAATCATCCTGTCTTTCAGTTCATCATGAGTATGTAGCCTTTTTTATATTTTTACTAAACAGCAGGTGCTGTATGTGAGCATGACTGGCCATTTCTTTGAACTTCTGATGATTGGTTGAAAACTTGCTTTAAACAGAAGATACATTGTCAGCATGTAAATGTAACGGCCACATATGAGCTGTAGGAACACTCCCCGTGTCAGGGGAAAAGCCTGGATGTTCACTTTCTGCTGTCCCTTCTTCCTCTGTTTCCCAAAGGGAAAAAAGCAGAACCTGCTAGCAGGGAGGGAGCCAGGTCTTCCACATTGGATGAATTCACCAGCCCTGCAGCCATGGTCACAGCACATATCTGCTACTGTGCTCATTATAGCTCCAGGCCTTTGAGAGCACCAGGTCACCTCAGCTCTGCTGAAAGTGAGGTGTGCTGATGCACTGCTCACAGGTGGGTTATCAGTCCTCAGCAGACTGGATCCTCAGCGTCATAATTTTGCCCTACACTGTTTGCAAACATACTATGTGTTTAAGGGTTTCAAATATACTGTTTTAAATCTTATATGGAAAATTAGGGGAATATTAAAAACAGACAAGTTTAATTTACTTAAATATAAATAACACCAGTCACTCACAATATTTTGCCTCAAGACTTTTTATTCTGTGTGTAGCAAATTATTTCAGGCTGAAAAAGACTACTAACTCTGTTTAAATCACTTCAGAGAACTTTGAAAAGCAGCTTTCTTCCAGTTTAACATGCTAAGAGTCTGTATTTTTCTTCTATAAGATTAATATATACCCATAGGGAGAAAAAAACCCTGCCGTTGGTGGAAAATAAAATAGTTTATCTATAATTCAGTATTTATTTTAAAGCACACCTGAGATAAATGCCTCGAAGATTTCGTCACACTCAAAGAAACTTGATTATGCTATATTCTCTTCCTTTAGGAAAAAAAAAAGATTTTAAAGCACCCTGCACTACTTGTCCACAAAGCTGTAAGAAACACAAGAAAAATAAGGATTTCTAAGTATTAGGTTTTGACAAATATATACTGTTGCTTGTGATGTTGTTTCTCTAAAATCCCTGTTCTTTTAATACTATATGCTTGCCAATTGACAATTGAAATACAGTATCATCATCGGGCACCATCGGGTGAAGCTACCAACAGCACAGTAGACTAACTATTGTAGTTTCAACTGTGTCAAAATTTCTGCTATTACTATTACTTCTTGGCAAAGCACATAAATCCCTTGCTTGCCAAAGTACTCTCAAGGTCAATGACAAAGCATTTAGTGTGAATTCCAGAAGCTGTTTTTATTTTAACAAAATTTCAGAGAAAAAAACAGTCTAGCTGCTAAACTTAAAAAGCCCACAGAGCCTCTCAGCAGGTGTAAAAGTACTAACAGATTGGAGCAAAAATAATAAAATTTATTAAGAAAAAATAAAGACTTATAGAATAAGTATTTGGCACTTGTCTTCACTTCTTGTCATTTGTTCTCATCACAATTGTATCTATTCCATTTAAAAGATACATTTTTAAAAAGGAAATATTATTTCTTAAATTTAAACGGTGCCAAATAAAAAATCTATTTATAACAGTATGAGACTTAAAGAGAAGATTTACTTAGAGCTTAATACACTCCCTGGGACCAAATCTTGAACCTACCAATGCTCTGGAGGCAGATGTTAACAGTGCTGTAAAGCATACCTTGTTATGTCTTAGTGCTGCAGTTAGATAGATAATGGAGTACATGTGCTCCTCAGAAATAGATTAATAACAATTTCCTGACCTTGGAAACAGAACTAATCAGCATTATTGTATTTACATGCAAAACAGAAGAGTTTCTGTGGCCTGCTACTGTTCAGAGACTTAGATCTATGACGAAGTGCTCAGACAACACTAACATGCTTGAAAGAGACCTATATACTTAAGTGCTTTTCAGTGAAAAGGAAAGGTCATTTTTAAAATCAGAATTCACCTCAGAATACTTAGAGGGCCAATGTAGCTGACTTCCTAAATCTGCTTTTGGTAGATTCCTGCATCAGAGAAGGATGGGCTTTAAGGGCTTGGCTTGATTTTGCATGACTGTAAATAACTCTTCTCAGCCTCTCCATTCAAGTTATCTGTCTTTTGAGAGATCATTTTGCTGAAGGACATGTAAGAAATTCCAAGAGCCAGCCTTTCCTTTAATTGGTGTATAGCAACTTCTCTCTGTTGTTTTCTGAATTATTTTTTAATATGTTCTGAGGTTGTACTGAGGGCACAGTAATGGAGTGTGCTGGTTCGAGCTAGGGTAGAGTTGATTTTCTTCATAGTAGCTAGTATGGGGTTATGTTTAGGTTTTGTGCTGGAAACAACGTTGATAACACAGGGATGTTTTCCTTACTGCTGAGCAGTGTTTACACAGAGTCAAGGCCTATTGACTCCTCACACCACCCCACCAGCAAGTAGGCTGGGGGTGCAGAAGAAGTTGCAAGGGAGGATAGCCAGGAGAGCTTACCTGAACTAAGCAAAAGGATAGACAGAGAGCAGACTTTGGCCTCTTCAGGAACC
>NW_009934050.1:79432-102413 GCF_000696875.1 Nestor notabilis | reverse complement strand
GTGTGTGTGTGTGTGTGTGTGTGTGTGAGAAAAGGCAACTCAGAACACAGAAAAAAACTAAAGATTAGACACAAAAATATGTTCAGATAAAAGGTGGTTAATCCCAAAGACTTGAGTTAGAGGATTATGGGGCTCATGTAGGGCATATTTTTGTTTATTGATGTTACAGAACATAAAAAGCAGAGTGGGGAAAATTCGCATTTGTTCACTGACTACAGATTTTCCATATTTTAGGTACACCAAGTAATAAAGCGGGTCTTCAAAACCACTCAACAAACTGGTTTGCCTACAGACTTTGTGAAAGTACTAAGGATTTTTGTTTCTTCAGGTTTCAGTTATATTGCCCAACTCTTTTTCATAGTTTACAGCTGTTTCACTGCAACTGTCATGTGCATTCATAAAGAAAATCATTAACACTTAGACAAATTATAGGATAAAAAGAAGGTCACAATTAACGAGTCTGCCCTTTTAAGTTCACCTCAGTGCATGAGCACTGCATTACAATGATTGCATTCTCTCAACCTTTCCATTCTTAACAATTAATGTGTTGTGCTGTTTTCCTCAACACCTTAGGAGAACATCCCATCCCAAATGAACTCTTTCTGCAAATGTGAGTAATGTCAAGCAAAAGTAAGAACATGTAGGTTGTTTATTAACAAGTTGAATCAAGAAACTAGTTATGGAAAATAAAAGTCACTGTAGATATAAGTATCTACAATTGCAAAACAAATGCTGGAACAGAAAACTGTGAGATTAATTTAGATTAAACATTTAAAGTATTTCATTGTCACTTGACTGGACATAGTATTAAAAACTCAGTCTACAATCACATTATCTCATCTTTATCATGCTTAAGATTTTTGTGTGCCAAACCACTTTTATTATTACCTAGTTGAATTGTCTGGCTAAAAGCAGATTACCTACCTTTTTTTCTTCTATAATTTATTCAGACTGTAAACATTTTATTCCATGAGGAACGCACATCAAGGAAGCAGAATACGTCATATGCACAATTTTCAACTGTATTGCATTTTCATAACATGCTTTTTACTGCTTAGTCATATGTGTGATGCTATAAAGAGATGTAATCCTTAGAACCTTCTTAGAAGAGAGATATTTTAACCCTGGACTTCAAAAGTGCATCCGTTATACACCATCACTTTGAATTTCCCTGACCTGAATATTATTTTTCCACCAATAGACTTCTCTCTTGCACTGCTGAAATTATATTTGCAATGACACTTTTTTCCTAAATATTTTCATAAAAAGAAACTGTCAAAAAATCATGAAGATAACTCACTAGGGTCTTCATATTGGGAGTGTTTGCACAAGTCTAATTCAACCACTTTCTCTTACAAATAATACCAATGTACTTGAAAAGAAGACTAAAAATTTCAATCAAAGATGAGGCACAGCTTTACAAAAGCATTGCAGTCTGGGCACAGATGCAATTAATAATTATGTGCAGATGATTTTCACAGCAGAGGTACAAATGCCTTACTTAGACACATCAGTATAGGCATTTGAGAACAGATTTAATATAGTATGCCAATTCATTATAATTTGCTTATCAAAGGTTTATTATCCTTTCTTTTTTTTTTCCTCTTAAAGGAAATAATTAAAGTTTTCTTAAAGGCAACAAATATATCATTCAGAATTGCTGCTTGTTTCCTGAAAAAAATGTTTGATTTCAAGACTTTTTCAAAATTAAAGTTAGGAAAATGTCAACAGTGTCATTGAAAATATGCAAGCAAGAAGAAAACTTTCTTCTTTATTTCTCTTTGAAAGTTTTGGATTAAAACTATAAAGCATAATAAACCCCAGGTATTATGTGGATCCTCCACATAAATGTATAAATGTGGACTTGCCACTCAGGTATTTAAATATTTCTCTATTGCTTAACAATCTTTTTTCACTCATGCTTGTGCCCAACATTGTAATTTTCTGCCAGCTTTAATTTGATGTTGTTCTACTTCAGAAGAAAATTTCTGAAGAAATCTAAGTCATATGAACACTTAAGACTTTCACAAACTGAATTAATGTCATGGTCAGCTTCTATTAGCTTCTACCAGAAAAATCTCAGCTCTGAGCATTAATCTTTGCAAGACAGAGGCTGAGCATTTGCATTTGTTAAAATAGATTAACTTGAAGGTTCTTAGATTAACTGGATTCAGTTTTGTAATTAACACATAAATCCTCATCCCAACTGATGCAATGAGTGATTTCCTACTAAATTCAGGGAAGCCAAAAATATTCTCAGCAGATAAATTCAACAGGAAATAATCTTGATGTCTAAATCATTGTATAAACTCTTCAAATTACAGTATAAATTTAGTTCAAAATAAAATGTAGGAGACATACTTTCTTACACTAGAATGGAACACTTTGATGGCTTTCTAATCAGGGGTAACGCCCCTCACAATATTAACACTGAAACCTGGCTACACTTAAGACCATAGTAAAACTCCCACTGACTGCAGTGGAGCTTAGATTTCACTCTTGCAGAGCACCTCAGAGATTCTAGTGGCCATCAGGGACCTGTAACTCTCATCTTGTCATCCTGGAAACAAAACCTTCGCCTTTAGACTGCTCTGCTCACGGTTACTCATGCTACAGCTGTTCTTGGTCATTAGCTAAGTAGGCCAGACCAGAAACCTGTAAGGTGGTCAGCTGGGTGGATCTGAAAAAGCCTTCAGGAATAAAGTCACAATCACTATTACGTTTTGTCCCTTCACCACACTGGATTTTCTCTTCAGTCATTTTCTCAGCTTCCCTATAATGAGTTCTAAAAACATGCAGTTTTTGAACTGACTTCATGCTACCACCACCATCAAAATCAGCATAAGCTCAGCTACAGTAAATGATAGTGTTAAAATTATTAACAAAAGGAAAGGAGGAGTAAAAACAAAGCGATTAGTCCAGCCCCAAATTAAAGTCTGAAGACTAAAGCCTCCCTGTTCTCAAACAATATGTTTATGTTGTCCTGTATCTATTGCACCAAAGAAATCACCAATGTCAGTTAAAAGGCTTCCCCTATTTCTTTATCACCTCTCTTCCTTGATCTTCTGTGCTTCTATATTGAAGAAATAACACTAGCAAATGTAAATGAGCCAAAACACCTCAGTTTATTCCCTCTCCTTTTCCCGAGGAATAACAGTTAGCACCTGTGAAAGTGCCTTCAACAGGTGGGTTTTTTTTTTTTTCCTTCTGAGGATGTTACAGAACATGAAAGAAAAAGAGTTGTTCATTATTTAACTTTCATATTCCAGTTATTTCATTATTTTCTGTTTGTAGGTGTTATAGACGTCAATAGCAACAACTTAATTATTTTTCTGTGAAAAAAACCCTGTATTAAAGCCACACAGACCATAATGAACTGTTCTGCTGCTGCAACAGTGAAAGTACAGTAGTACCTTTACACATATCATTCCCATCCCAATAATAAGTATTATCTATATAGTCATAGGTTGATATGATGGTACAGATTACAACCAAATAAACTTCATTAGAAAGACATCTACTCGCACTTCAATCCAATGTACCCTGCAGGAGGGTGGCAATATCAGCAGATATGCACAGAGCCAAAGCAAAGTTTTACAACTTCGTAGACAGAACCAGGTTTTTCTGCACTGAGGGACATCTAGCAATGTCCATAGTAAGGGTGAGGGAGACAGAAGAGATGGAGCTGAAGATGACACTGAGAGTACATTCAGAGACAGGTTTGTTCCTGCTTCCTCCAGGCCATAACTGTCACTGCAGCTTGAGATCACTCAGCTCATCCTCTCCCCAGTGGCAACTGCTGCACCAAACGCTAACCTCTCTGGCTGCAGCAACAGCAAGCTCAGCGTGCAAAATAATCAGCAGAGCAATTTCACCAACCGTGATTATCCTGGGCTGCTGCCTACTTTGATTAGTCCTTAAACCCATCCACAACATTACCTACAGAGTCAGCTGCAAGTCCTACACGCTTACTTCTTCCACCTCTGCCAAAGATGCATGAACAAACCCTCAGTTGGAAAGGGCATGATTGTATTTATGAAAACTGTGATCATGCTAGTAAAACCAGACACTGTAATGAGCTTATTAGTCACATACTTACATGTGGAAATGGGTGTTGAACTGGGGTTGGCAAACAGAAGGGGATAGAGAAGGGGTAGCACTTAGCTCTGTGGATACATTCAAGTGCTAATTTTACTCATTTGAGGAAAACGTCAATCTTAGCAACATGGAAAATTCTGCTCTTTTTAGCAAACTTGAAATACCCAGAGCCACATTTATTTTAATAGTCTCGATATGTTACTTCTACATGAAAAATAGAGTATGCGATGCCAAGTTTATTAAGCAATAACAGCTGACCCCAACAAACCAGCGGGATACCCCATACCATACAATGTCATACTCAGCCATATAAGCTGCAGGGGAAGAAAAAAAAGATCTGAAAGAACACAAATTCTTCTGCAGTCCAGAGGAAAAATACTTCATGTCTGCTCTCACTCTTCAAGAAATGCATTCATCAAGAAATATACGATGATATTTAGCTCTTTTATTTTCTTTCTTTGAAAGATTCAGTTATCATAACTTCTCTTTTTCCCCTTTTAAATATTATCTGAACATGTTAAGTCAAATTATTACAGCTTTTAGGTTTGCATGTAGTAAAATAAAAAAAAAAATAAAGTACAAACTTCAACCAGTTGCAAATTAAGTAATTCCAAGTAATTTTCAAGTATATAATAAATCTCTAAGGAATAATTCACTGTGTCTAATATTAGAATCCATATTTTCTCTTCATATTTTAGGAATTCCTCCCCTTATTTTAAATTCATTTGGCATATTTTCTAATAAAGTGAATAGTTAAACCAGAGTATCATATAACATATTCTGTTGTCACTGGAATAATGATAGAAATCCTCCAATTTCTTGGATACTCATTTTAAATGGCAGCAAAGTACTTAATCTAAATGCAACTGTTTTTTTAAATTTTCTTCCACTAAAACTTATCATTGTCTTTTCCACAGATATCTCTCTATATTATTTTTTATTTAATTTTAATATTTTTCTTTAAATAATATTAATCCATTTACAGATTTGCTAGCTCACACCACCTAAATGACTATATTGAACAACTAAGGCAATTCAGCCAGTTCATATGTAGCACACAACAAACCATAGTCTCAAACAGAAATTTCATTCTTTAATTAAAACCAAGTATTATTTTCTCTGCTGATGTCTTCACATCTTTTAAATTCAGAAGTCTCATATTAAAATGTAGGAAAGACATCTAGCTAAACTCCAGAGCAGAGCAGTTGTTAGGAGATCTGTTTAGAGATCAAACTAAAATTAATTTCTCTTTTTAGATAGTCTGTTTCCTCATAATCATTAAAGAAGATGCATCCAAACTTAGTAAGACAAAGTTTTGCCATGTGCAGCATCCTTAGGAGCCTACATTACATACAGGTATGAGTACTGCTCTATTTCTGCTCCCACACAGTCTTAGGCATGTACAGAAACTTATACTTTATGATTAATACCACTGATTTTACCAGGATTATTTAGAATGCATAAATTTAAGCCTCTGTATCTTTCAAGATGAATGTTTAAAACACATGCAAAGCTAGACAAATGTCTGGAATCTAAATCCTCACCTTACTTAAACAAGAACCGAAACCTTCTATTGAAATGAACTATTAAGAAACATAATGGATTCTCTTCTCTCCCTCACAGAAACACTAGATTACTTCCAAGAAAGGTTTGCCCTTTGGTCAAACACAAGATGTTCTTCAGTCATACAAGTTCCTGAGCTCAGTAACAAATTAACAGCATGACACTGAATGGACTGTGATAAATAGCAGGCTGTATTAGATGTTGTAATGGTAATTATTCATTTTAAGTGTCAAGAAGCTATAAAAATGGTTTAGAAAAAACAGCAGAACTACTACACAAGTACTAAAGCGGAGCTTTCTTGCTCAAAAAGCATTGTCAGTTGACCAAGTTAGACTCTAGACAGCAATATATTAGTTCTATTGTAATGGTGCCTAAACATAATCATCAAGGATTAGGGCCCTCTTGAGTATGCCTCAGCCTGTAATACAGAAATGCAGCTACTATTTTATGCTTATGTTTTTATCACAAATAGTTTGCAAGTACATGAACTGATGGTGCTGTCTAGTTGAGTAAAATCTGCTTTATTATTTACAGAGAATAAAATAGTCAAAGCATTTGGTGGCTTATGCTACATAATACCAAATTTAAACCTCTAATAGGCAGGCCAGATCTCTGGCCTTGAAAAAGACCTGCTGTGCACTCCTAACTCATAAAAGTGGGCTTAGCTAGCTGTCTGACAAATTGGCCAGTGTGAGAAAGTTTTGGGGTAGCACAGAAATGAAAAAGCTACATACTTGGCATATACTTGCAGAACCAAAATCTTTCTGCACAAAGCAAGCCTTAATGAAGTGTAAATTGGAGAGGCAAAAGCATATTTATCGTTTCAATGAACTCTAGGACATCACAGGCTGATTTGATACAATGTAATCACAGCTAGGCAACTGTTAAGATTGCAGCTGTATCCACCATGAGTGACACCCAGACCCCATCCGCCCTGCCCACCAAGAACAGGAGACCTTTGGGGAGCTGTTGTATATATAACTATATATATATATGTATATTAAAGATACAAACACCATAAGTAAAGATCTACAAATGAAAGCAGATCCAAAGCCTAAAATGAATGGGAAAATGCAAATCCATCAATTTATCTTGCACAATTGAGTTCAATTCTCTTACGTCATTCACTATTAGACAATCCATTTCAAAATTATTTACAACCCCTCTTGAAAAATATGATTAGAAAAGATTTGCCAATTGTACTAGCTGTTCTCATACAAGGATAAATCTTTAATAATTTCCAATCTTGCAGCACAGAGTTTTCAAAAGGAAACTGGAGAAAAAATATCCATCTAGAAATATCTAGAGAAGAACAAATACTTAGAAAACTGTACACAGCAACAAAAAGAATGATGAAATATATTAACAAACTAAAAATAAATTGAAATTTGTTTCACAGAATGCAGTACCTGAACTACTGCTTTGTGAGCTTGCTGATCCCACTGATATAGTCTGAAGAGGACCATGTCATAGTGAACAGGATAGAGTTTCTGTGGCTTGTTTTTGCCATAGAAATCACATAATAATGCTGCTTAGTGCATCTGTACCAGAGGCCTTGACTGCAGGAATTTACTCAAGGAACAATATTTTTACAAGTCAAAATAAATTATGATAATGAGCCTAAGAAAATTGCAGAAAGTACTATCTGAACAATATTCAACATACTATAATACTCCCCATCCAATATAAGGAGTAGCTCAGTTTAAGCATGGGTCCATCATGATCTGTTCCATAAGGAACAAAATATGAACACATAGCTTTGGCTGAAAAAGGTGCTGTTTGAAAGGGTATTAAACTAATTTTCTTTCATACAACAAGAATTTAATATAGAGTTCTTACTCAAATATCTTTTATTGTTTGTTATAATCGTTTGAAACTTCTTGTTTGGAGCAGATTTCAACTTTTCAGAAAGGATCTACCAAATGTGCAGACAGAGGGAAAAGTGTTTAACTTCTCTTGAAGTATTATGGGTGAATCAATCTCATTTTTCTCTGCATATTTCTTCCTTCCTAAACCTTGGCTTCCCTCTGAGCAAGAGACATTTTGAATATTGTAACAATCCCTAATACAAACAAATAAACAAACAAAAAAAAATAGTGGGGACTGGAAACAGGCAAAAGAAGCACTTGTTCAAGACCACTGAGGAAACTGAGCCTTGCAAGAGAGTACACTCAGTGTAGAAACCCTGGACTAACTGTTCAGTTCAGCTGCATTAACTATAGTGATATTAATGGAGTTCTAGGTAAACAAAACATTTATTTTGCAGATCTTGAGAAGAAAACAATTAGGGGAAACAGAAAAGCACAAAGCTAAAGTCTAATGTAGTTTAAACATAGAATCATAGAATGGTTTGGATTGGAAGGGACTTTTAAACATCATCTAGTTCCAACCCATCTATTCCCAGGGACAGTTTCTCCATCTTCTCTTTCTGCTACAGAACTCTTGTCCCAGTTTAATGGATTTCCTCCTGAAATTACCTTTAGCCCACAGTCTATTTTTATTTTCCTTGGATCGGCAGGATGTGGAATATACATCAAGAACACAAAATACATAGTCTTTCTTTTGTACTCCTGTACTGTCTTGATTCAGAGCAGTTACAGGGGAAAAACCTCGTGTGTGTGTGAGTACCCAGGAGAAAACTAGTTAATAATTCCTTCAGAAAGGTCCTTATATATTGTGGTTATACCCAGGACTTCAACAATTTCAGTAGAGCCTTAGAATACCAGCAACTCAATACTAACAAGTCTCTCTTAAGACTATGTGAACTGTGCATTTTGTTCAGAGGCTTATAATACAGGCAATTCTGTGCCAGTTTTCCTAATGACATGAAATGCACACCCCCAGAATAAAGGTGATGCACCACTTCAAATTAGTGTCTTCAGTGTTTTAACATGGACAAAACATGACATTTTCCTCTGCACTCACCCTTCAAAACGGTTGAATTACTTTTTCTGAATTGCTATGGTTGTAAAATCAGCCTGAAGCACAAATCCAGCAAGTAAAACTACGGCACGAACAGCCAAGTCTCTCTGAGACTACAGAAACTACAGATAAAGCAATCTCCAGGTAGGAAGTCTGAGGAAGTCTTAATGTCAGGCAGTGCTTCAACCTGATTTTTACAAACAGTCAGGTGGCCCACAACTGTCACCTATAATTAGCAACTAAATTATATAATTACAATATACTTTCATAGTACCCCTTACAGCACGTTTTACCGTTGTCAATAAAAAGCCAACTTCAGATTCATCCAGCTCTGTAAAACGCTCAGTGATGCGTATCTGTGCAGCCACTGAAGGTCATTGCCATCACAGGGTGATGGGATTTCACACTCACACTCCACAAATGTAAATAGCTCAAAGAGGTACGGTCTTTTCGGATGTTTAAAAAGAACAAAGCTGTTGACTAAGCATTCTGTGCTCTCATTGAATTTCATAGGCACACTGATAACTTTAGCACTTTTGAAAACTAAAGCTTTTATCTTCCCCTGCAAGGCATGTTGTCTAGTCATCTGATCTACTGTGAAGTGAATACAAGGAAGGTGTTAATGTTAACGATAGCAAATCAGAATGGCAATGTTTTTCACCCACTTTTCCGTCACTCTGTACAGATAAAGAGGGAGTGGAGCAATAGAAAATGAGGCTCAGAAGAATGCTGAATAAGAATTACTACAAGATGCCTTCTTGAATATCTACATTTATTGCGTATTTCTTTTCTTACAGAAAACTATTAGTAAAAAAAGCAACAGCACTGAGCTTCTGATATATTTTTCTGGCACAAAGTTTGCCATAACCATATATCTTTGTGAACTTAACCTACAGCAGTAACACAAAGTATTGCCATTTTCATAAATGCTTTTTTTCATCTTACAAAGGTGCCATAACAGATTCTTATTTGTTTGAGCTTACAGCTTAGAGAAATTATCTTCTTCCAGAGGCCAGGGCTGAAAAGCTGCTTATCTCACAGGGTATCTGTACACCAGTAGTCAGCCTCTGTAGTAATGAGGACATAGGCATGGCAGCTCAGCACTGATTCATCACGTGAATATTTACCCAAGGCCTCAGCAGTTAGCTCACTCTGCTGCTCTGGTGTTATCTGTACTTTAACTATCATCCTCAAGACCAGTTCTCATGTGTCAAGATCAGCTGCAGTCACACTCCGGACTGCAGTGCAGCCCTCTCTTTAGATAAGATACGTGGTTTTAATTTTAGGGAAATCAGAATTCCAGGAGGCTCTCTCCTGCTTTATCACCTCTCAAGCTATCACATGCATCACCTTTGAAATTTGCATTTTTGCCTATGATGTTGCCAGTGTTGCTTGAAAGTTATACTAGTATTTACTGCTTAGTGAAAATGTGGTCCAGTAGTTACCTAACAGCTCATTGTCACTGGACATGGCTGTCTCATTCCTCTTCTCCAGGCTGCTCACAGCAGTGTGACTGCTCTTTTCTGACAGTTCTGATAACAGTGCAAAATGCCACAGTAATTCTACAGCTTGATAAGGTGAAAGAAGTGTCGATTTGTTGTAATGGTTTAGTTTTGTGCCAGTGTAGGGCCTAAACTGCCTCTCTAAAAGTCAGCTAAATACTGGATTTGGTCTATATCAGTGAGCATGAGAGAGGATGAGGAATGGGGCTTTTCCTTCAGATAACTGAGCTGCTGGCTTGCCACAGCTCTCCTTACTGAACCGCAGGTCAAGTTGAAAACTTTTGCTCTCTGCTCACTGCCTAAAGCAAGACACTAACAGTTGCTGTCGTCTTAGCTCTGAAGAAAGACTTTAACTGGGTTCAGCCACTCTATTGGTCTTATTTTCCATAATAATTTTATACTTTTAGAATGTAATTCTTGGTTTTGAATGGATTTCTCTTTTTTTTTTTTTTTTTTTGAAGTACTGCATGCACATACACACAAAAAGAGTAGAAAACCTGCTGTGGCTAGCCTTAGTTACTACATCCATGAAGATTTCAACTAATCAGCCTTGGCTTTTGTAAAGGATCACAGCGATTGATATGAGACAATGGATTATGTATGTCTGAAAACAAAGAACTTTCAGCCTCATAAATATATTTTCAACACTATAAGAGACAACAGTAGCCTTTTAAATTGTTCTCAGATAATTAGTCTGAAGTTCAACCCTAATTCTGGTGGCCTTCATCAGTCAAAACCTTTCAAGAACAAATTCAATTCCTTTAACTCATCAATATGCAAGCTCAAAATATTGCTTTTTATAATCTTTTTCTTTTTTTAAAGTGTATTAAAATTGCAGGATGAGAACAGAAAAGGAAGATTTTCAAAGGAACTCAGCTTTTAGAAATTCTCGCTATGAACAGATTTTCAGAACTGAGCTTAGAAAAAATTTAAAATGCAAACTATAATATACAGAAGAAATGTTAAAATTCTTAAAAATTATAAAATCTGATGAAATATACTGCATGCAGTTACTTAGATAAGGTATCATGTAGTATCTAGACATCCTGCATAGTGCATCACAAGCCAAGCCTTTCCTTGTTATTACAGATGTATATTAAAATGGCCTATAAATATGCATAACAGTAAATACTCATGAAGATTTGTGATGAAAACTTTTATTTGATTCTTATTTAGATTATGTAACTAATGTCCCTATATTTCCATTTTCCAAGTAAACAGATTATATAACTATGGCCCTAAAAGATATTCATAATCTAAATGTTCAGAAATGCTGAAAGTATAAACACTGGAACTGTTTCTTAAAGAATGTTTCTCTAGAATACCATTGATTTGAGTACATTTCCATAAAAATTGCTATCTTCAATCTGGTATAAACTTAAGTGTGTGTCACAGGTATTTTTTTATGTATGTATTCATTGAGTTCATCTGTCTTCACACATCTCAAAAGAATATCTTAACATAGAGAAGACAGAGAATACTGCTGCATAAATCATAGAATCATAGAATGGTTTGGGTTGGAAAGGACCTTAAGATCATCTAGTTCCAACCCCCCTGCCATGAGCAGGGACACCACACACTAAACTATGTCGCCCAAGGCTCTGTCCAGCCTGGCCTTGAACACCTCCAGGGTTGGAGCATTCACAACTTCCTTGGGCAACCTATTCCAGTGCCTCACCAAATAAATAAATACAAATAAATACAGGCTTTTAAGTTCACTTTTCTACTGAAAGAGACCTAAATCAGAACTGGCATCACCATACAGCCTTCTTTCATAGTCTACATCTCCATGCTCATAAACGCCACTCAGACTTTCCTTTAGAACAAGTTATTTAATCAACATGAAATGGAGAAATCAGATGTGTGTGACTTCCCACAGTAGGTGACAATTTGTCAAGTTAAATATTAACTGAAATAAATTCTTTTAAAAGTCTCTTCAAGTCTAAAAACCTGTAAGTGCTGCAGCATGATCAATGAAATCATTACCTAAATGACACAGCTTCAAAGAGAGGGAAGAAAAAAAACCAAACTATGTATGAGAAAAACTCAGATTTTGTTGGGTTACACAAAGCTGGAGCAGGCTGCTGTGTAAGTAACAGCAATGCTGCCATGAGGAACTCAGTCAAATTTTTATGTGATCTCTACTTTGTTCTCTCTCATTTCTTCTTAATGGTTTTTTTAACATGTAAAAATGCCCAACCATAATCATCTAGTAGTTAGGACCAAAAGACTGCAGTCTTGCTTTGTTCTCAACACATCTGTATGTTCTAAGATATAACTATTTTAACAGTGGAACATGACACATTTTATAGGAAATATTTTCAGAAATAAATTATAAATTATATTTTTTAAATGCTTTCACATCAAAGCCATATAGAGAACTTCATAACTAATAAGTATGATTTACAGCCAAGAAAAAAAGAATGCTGGGCTAAACTTTATTCTTGTTTTGTCCATGCAATAGTCTTTAACCTTTCCATGACAATGAGGATTAGTTCAATAGAAATGGTGAAAATGTTAGCGTATATATATGTTAGTATAAAATTTCACTCTTAGGAGACATATAGATACTTTGTATCCCAAGGTAAAATCAATTTCTCAATGTAATTTTACAACAGAACCCCTGAGCACCAATTTGATAGACTGCAATAACCCAATTCTCTTCAACCAGATTTATTTAGTATTTTCTCTATTATCAGAAAACACTTTTTCTATCTTGCCCCTAAAATTCAGATTTAATACCAAAACAGTGGACCATCACTGGAGAAACACATTAACGATCCCTTGAAATTAATGAAAAACACCCAAAACTTCAAAGCACATTTATAGCATTTAAAATATAATTTCAGAAATATATAATTGTTGCAAAAAGTTAGCTAGAGTTTCCACAAACAAGGTAAAATTCATTTCCTAAATCAATAATCAGATTCCTAGGCAGGTGGCCTGATTTTCAAAGGCACTCCTCATTCAGCAGGTCAATTTTCACTGGTGGGATGGTGAGGAGATGAAGTGTTTCATCCTTTTGAAAAACTTGGCCACCTCCTCAGGGCTCAGACTGAGAAGCGGGGACAGATTTCTGTGGGACTGTAGCTGTGACATTTTCTGCACCAAGCTGCCTGGCTTACCCCTCACACTGGCACTGTTGCCTTCATCACAAGACAAGCTCCGATGTTATATAGCAGCCCCTGAACAGCTGCAGTTGAAATTACAGTCAGACCCATTAAAGGACACAGAAGTTGGTGCCACTTTTCCTAGATTATTCATGCCAAATATTTCTAAATATTGATAGATTATGAATTGCAATGGATGAGGCTTGGATGGGGAGAGAACTGGGAAAAGATGGAAAGGATATGCTTTCCTCTGGCAGACATATGCTTCCAGCTCTCACTTTTGACAATATTCAATTTAATCTCAAACAGCTTCTCCTTATTTCCCCTCCAATTCTGTTTCTCTACTTCTTCCCTTCTCATGATCCTATCCTTAATGAAATGCACATAAAAATAACAGCAGAACACTAAAGATGCTTACATTTTTAAAGAAGATGGAAAAAAAAAAAAAAGCATAGCATATTATTGATAGAATACACCAAACTAAACAATTATTTTAAAATTAATTAAATAAAGTTATTTAACAATGGCCCTTTTAGTTTCTGGTAGTTGATTGGGGAATTGTATTAATTAATAGCACTTATTTCTGATACAAGATCAGACCACAAGTTCTGAATTCCTAACTTTGTTAAACTGAAATTTTGATTAGAAATAAGTGGACCAGGTTGGATAAAATAAGAACTACCTCCATAGAAAGCCTTGCATTTCTTAGGATGAATCCCTTTCCAGGCATGTTTGGACAGGAATTTCTTTCATTGCTATCTACAGTAAAAAGCTAATGAATATTTATTGAGTATATTCAGCAAGTACTCCAGCTGCCAGGATGTGAAAGGATAATGGAAAACTATTTTTAAACTATAATACAAGTTACTGTTTTCTATTCTATGAAAAAGATAAAAAATATGCTCAGAGAAAGTGATAACGCTTTTTATGACACTTTTAATATTGGTCACCCAGACAATTCAATGGCTTACAGTTTCAATTGAAAAAGAAACAGAAACATCTTTACCTTCAGAATAGAAAATTTCAACAATTTCTAAGGCAAAACATATCTTACGGTTAAAAATATAGAATCAAACTGAAGATAAGTTCTAATGATAAATATTTTCCCTATGATAAAAATATTAAATTATTATTAATAATACTAACAATTATCTTAAGCTCATATGGAATCATAAATAACTACAACTGATGCACTAAAAAACTTTAATAATAATTCATAGTTCTTCCATTACTTATATCATGAGAGAATTAATCTGGTGCCACACAACACTTTCGCTCTAGCTGTAGCTCCAGCAAAGTCACAGAGTAAAGGGAAACATGATTAAAGAATTATAGGTTTAATGGTTTGTGTACATTTGCATATAAAAGGTTCAGACTGTAATTTAGTCAGGGTTTTAATCAATAAAATTGAGTATTAGTCTTTTTTGTTGGAATCAGAGGCCTATGAAATTATTCATGTTCATTACCTATAACAAAATATTCTCACTTCTCTATTATATGAAAATATTTCTTCTTCTTTACTTCAATAAATCCCTATCTATTCTCAGATCCTGATAAGGCATAATCACTTACACATGATCTTTTCAGCATGCATTATAATATCTAAGAAGACATTCAATATCATTTTATCAAGAAGCTTTAAATGTTAATATTTACCATCTTTTTGCCTAATTAGTGTTACCCCACAAAAGTTTCCTGGCTTGATGCAGTGTGTACCTGCCTGAATATTTCTGCCAGCAGAGAGAAAGGAGTGATGTAAGGATGCGATACACAGCCAAGAGTTGGGAAAAGGCAGGGCTCTTTCTGTGAGGGATATTATTGGCTTGTGCCAAGTTTAAGTGACTGAAATTTAAATATTATACAGCAGATTCCTCTAAATGCTGCAGAAGACCACATGTCTTTATCTTCTAAGGAGCAGAGACGTGTCTAATTAGGAGATGGTTTGTTAAAAATAAAAAAAAGCATTCTTTACTATTAGGAATCTCTGCAAATTTAAACATTCTGGTTCTGTTACCATCTATGCATCTATGAAAAATATTTTTGTAGAAAAACTCTATCATAGCCAATACTAATACTTAAAGTAGTAAGATACTTCTCATTCAATGTTGTAAGAAGTACTTTAAAAGCAGTGACATTTTTATTGTTTAAGCGTATAATGAGAAAAGTGTAATATATTTTATCTCTCAATATTTATCTTGGCACTTGAAATAGAGGCTGTTCATAGGAGAAAGTGGAACAAGAAAAAAAGAAAAAAGAAAAAGAGAAAGAGGCTTCTGAATTTCCATTTATACATTAAAACCGCATTTGCCTTACATAAGATGCACTGGTCTCTACAGAAAAAATGATTTGTTTATAAATGGAAAACAATTTCTCACACTGCAATATTAAGTGAAAATAAAAAATCTGGCTTCTAATAAAACACATCAAACATTTCAGTATTTTAAATAATCAGTTATTCTTATGACCATCCAAAATCTTGTATTTTGAATTCTAAGGTATCTCCATACTGAAACTATGGATTTTCAAAGCCTCATGTATTCAAGTGCTGAAGCTCAGTCCTGAAATACTGCCTTCTAGTATAATTTGTTGCAGAGAAGTTAGATTTTCAGGAACTCTTTAATCTGAATGAAGCAAATTTTAGAAACAACGACCTCATTCTGATCTAATTTAGCTCAGTGTAACTTTGAAGCCAAAGTTGTTGAAGATGTATGAAACTGGAACAAGTGGGATTGAAATCAGGTCCCTTATCTCTTAGAATTTAAAAGTGAGAGCACTGTGACAGTATCCCACTTGCTTGGCATCTCTGCTTATGTGGGACACGCGCTGATCTTGCAGTAGCACTCAGAAAGTGTGCTTTCTGCTCCTCACACCATGAGCTACCATACATATTTAACTTGTGACAAGTATATTGTTTTCAAATAGACTTCATTCTCTGTCAAAATCTAAACTGTATCCCTACCAGATTGATTTCGATATTGCAATAAACAAGTCTATCCTGCAAGCCGTTCCAGACATGAGCACCTTTTTAAATTCTATAATGAAAAAGTGCAGTTACTCATGTATTTGTAAATTACCATGACACAGACAAGGCAAGGTTATATATCCATGTTTTCAATGCCCTTGACAAAGAACAATGTGTTTACCCCTGTCCTGCAGACCCACATTTCTGCTTACACAGCCTGCACTCTGCAGCTTTCAATCAACAAAGGGATGTTGAAGTGCAAAATATCACTGGAGCATACAAAATCATCTATCCACATGTTATGTTGCGGGGGTTGGTCAACAGCTGGCTGAATATGAGCAGCAGTATGTCCAGGTGACCAAGAAGGCCAGCAGCATCCCAGTATTACAAATAGTGTGGCCAGTATGACCAGGGGAGTGATTGTCCCCCTGTACTCAGCACTGGTGGAGCTGCACCTCGTCTAGCTATCATGTTTTTATAAAGGAACAGTGAAAGTGAACAGTAAACTTAAGAACTGCACCTCTGACAAAATACAGACAAAACTGCCCTTCCCACAACAGATTCCACCCACATGAGATGTCAGCCACCGTCTGTGCAAAGAGATACCTCTCGCAGGGTGCTCTGGAAGGTGGCTAGGAGCATGTTATGCACGTATGCCTGAACTGTTTACCACCATTGGAAAATCTACTATGTCCTACTTTACATTTTGAGCAAATCAGAGCAGTATTTAGAACTATCACGTACCTAGACTTCCTTGAATGAAATCTCTTTTTCCATGGTGAGATTGCCTTTTGCTGGAACCATGGAGTTTGAGAGATTTATAAAGAATTGTAGGACATCCAGAAGCCCTAAATGTTTAGGGAAGGAGCAGAAGGAACCCCAGCTCCAGCACAGGTCACCTCTTCTTTGCCTGTGTTCTGAGTAGGGGTATGACAGCCCCAGGGACCACTGGCTTTCCTGAGCATGGCTGTGTCAAGTCTCTTCAGACTGGCACTCTGGCAGACTGCAGGTGTGACAGTATTGCCACAAGTAATACTTAGGCGGTGGTGCTGTTTGATTTTCTAACTCTACCTGGAAAGCCTGTGGACACACACCACAAACCTGTAGCACTCTGATACGCATCTGCTTCATCGTGGCTGACAAATTATGGGGGACCTTTCAAACCTACCTTAAAGACTATTTCTTACAATTGCACTGACAAACATCTACCTGAACATGCAAATAAAAAATACTTTAATAGTCCTGCACAATAGAAGACACATAAATTGGGAAAGCAATGGAGACAGCTTGGCCTAACTTGCACACCACAGAAAACATAGCTTCATTCGGAGCTTTGTAGGTAACATGGTTCAATGTTCACTTTACTGCTATTAACATCACAACCACTCTTACTTTATAAACCATGTTTCTAGAGCCTTGACACTGAACCAAGTAAACTGAGATGATTTTGAGAAAGAATTTGTGAATTGAACAATCTAGAAGGTTTAAAAATAAGTCATTATGATCCTTATTTTTACTGAGGGAGGATCCATTTTACTGTCATTTAAAATTTTTCATAAAAGCACTGGCATTTCAAGAATTGTTTTTCTCTAATATTTTAAGCCATTTTCTTCTTTCAGTATTAGGTAAAATAGAAATGTACCTAATATTTGTTCCAAAACATATCTGTCACCTTTTTTTTTTCTTCTGCAAAGTGTATTTCCTAACACAGACAGGGAATCCTGCCATGCAGACACAGCCTTCAACTGTCTGCTACCCTGCTCACCAGGACTCACAACAAGTATTGCAAAATGAGACACTGTATTTGCAGTTTCAGAAGCCTGGTATTCACAGCAAGAGTAAACAAAGGTCCCTTATATAACTTGGAAAACACCTTGTGAGCTTCAGAAAATTCTGAATAGCACGATGAGTAAGAATTGTTCATCTTATGCACAGAAAAAGGCATAGTCCAACTAGTAAATTAGTATTCAGTTATGTCACTAATGACAGTTTTAATGTATTTGAAGCCTTGCATAATGTTTATGCTGCAAAATATGCCTAATTCTGGCACAATCTAAGTTGCAGGTAAATATATTTAGAATCTCAATTATGTCCATTTAACACTGTTGTCATGTGTTGTCTCCTGACCTTTTAAAGAATGAACTGGTCTGTCACACCACTGGCTCCTCATCTTATTCCTGGACTTCTCACCTCACCAAACCCCCTCTCAGCACTTTAAGTCAATACTGCCAGGCCCATGCTCCTTGCTCAAGGGAGTCCCATTCCCTCTTTGCCAAAGCTCCCAAGCTCAGCTCAGCTCAGCCTTCCTGTCCTTGTCTCTGAAGACTCTTTTCCCAGCCATGCACCGACTCTCTCAAACTGCTGCTTCTGCTTCTCAGCCAACCTCAGAATTCTCTAACCTAGAGCTCAGGAAGCTGTACTTCTCACATTCTCAGTTATCTTTGTTATCTGCTTCCTCCACTTTGTCTTTCCCAAACTACTGGTCACAGGTTTAGCATACTTGATGTACCAGCTTTGCTCTCCCCTCTTCATTTTCCTAAACTTCCTCCTCTTGTCTGCTCACTCTTCTGAAGTCTCCGGATTCCAGTATGCCAGTCCTCAGCCTAGTTTATGACCCAAATTTCCCAGTCCAAATATAGTTGCATTACTGTGTAGTGTCTTAAGAATCTAGCTCTTCTCTTCTGCAGTTGAATCGATCTACAAAGCTCTTCACCGTGCTTGTGTACCTGAATTTTGTGTGGGCGTTCATCAACTTTCTCTGCTTAGAATTTCTCTTGTCCCCCACAGAGAGGAGGCATGAGCATTCCAAGGGAATGGTTTCTCTGGCCGTTACCAAAAATATGCAGAAAATTAATTGTGTCTTGTCCCCTCCCTGAAAACAATCAGGTTACATTTTTAAAAATCAAGGAAAAAATTACCTTAAAGAAGACAGCTACTGAAATAAGATCAGACCCAAGTACTCTTCACTGGGTAAAAACTGGCTGAATGGCTGAGCCCAAAGAGTGGTGGTGAATGGAGTTAAATCCAGGCGGTGGCTGGTCACAAGTGGTGTTCCCCAGGGCTCAGTATTTGGGGCCAGTTCAGTTTAATATCTTTATCAGTGTTCTGAACAAGGGGACTGAGTACACCCTCAGTAAGTTTGTGGACAACAACATAGTTGGGCAGGAGTGTTGATCTGCTGGAGGGTAGGCAGGCTCTGCAGAGGGATCTGAACAGGCTGGATCAATAGGCCGAGGCCATTTGTATGAGGTTCAACATGGCTCAGTGCTGTTGTCCTGCACTTGGGCCACAACAACCCCATGAACACTCCAGGCTTGGGGAAGAGTGGCTGGAAAGCTGCTCGGCAGAAAAGGAGCTGAGGGTACTTTTTGACGGAGCTGAACCCAGGTGGCCAAGAAGGCCAACAGCATCCCGGCCTGTATCAGCAATTGTGTGGCCAGCAGGGCCAGGGCAGTGATTGTCTCCCTGTACTCAGCACTGGTGAGGTCTCACCTTGAAACCTGTATTCAGTTCTGGCCCCTCACTACAAGAAAGACATTGAGGTGTTGGAGAGTATCCAAAGAAGGTCAATGAAGCTGGTGAAGGGTCTAGAGCATAAGTATCACAAGGAACAGCTGAGGGGACAGGGGTTGTTTAGCCTGGAGAAAAGGAGGCTCAGGTGAGACCTTACCAGTTTCTACAACTACCTGGAAGGAGGCTGTAGTGAGATGGGTGTCAGTCTCTTCTCCCAAGTAAAAAGTGATAGGAAAAGAAGAAATGGCCTTAAGCTGGGCCAGAGGAAATTCAGATTGGGTATGGGGAAAAATTTCTCCACCAGAAGGATTGTCAAGCGCTGGAACAGGCTGCCCATGGAAGTGGTGGAGGCACCAGCCCTGGAGGGATTTAAAAGATGTGTAGCTGTGGTACTTAAAGACATGGTTTTGTGGTGGACTTGGCAGTGCTGGGTTAATGGTTGGACTCAACGATCTTAAAGGTCTTTTCCAGCTTAATCAGTTCGATGATTCTAAATGTGTATGTTTTGTATGTTATGGGTACAAAAAATATGTTTGTAGATTATGTTTCCTATCAAATAAACACTTTGCTACTACTTCCTATACATTGATTTGGTCTACTTTCCTGAAGGTTGCTACTAAGAACAAAATCATGAACACTCTGAAGTTGATAGTTTTAATACTCATCGAGACTAAGCGGGTCAAGCTTTCATCACATTTATCTCATGTAAGTGCATTTATTATCTGCTTTCACCTCTGCAAAATTTCCTTCCGTTCTACACTATCATACTCATTATTTATCAGACCATGATTGCTATTGACATATGAAAATTCAGACTTATTTCACCAACTCTAATTAATTATTTCCTTCAGAACCAATTTGATAGTAATATTAATAAAAAATAGTAGCAAATTTTCTAAACCTATTCCACAAAAGCAGATGACCATTCATTAGTAAAGGTGCACTAGCATAAGAATAATAACTGAAAACAGGTTATAACTATTGTACTTTAGACCAACAACATACATGAAGGTAAGCAAACTAATTCAATTAATTCAATTCAGTTTAATCTGATAGTCTCCAGTACTTCATATTTAAGTGCTACATTACCATTGGGTATGTTGGGAATCATTTCAATTAATCTTAGCTTTTCTTTCTGACAGTGGAGTAACTCCAACATCATGAATCCTAAAAAGCACTAAACCAAGAAGCACTGTAGCCCCACAGCAAAAAGAAACCTCCATCAGTCACTAAATTTGTTTAAAAACTTGAATGGGTTAACTTTATACACACAGGGTTTTTTGAAGATCAGATTCTCTTTAACCAGCAGCAGCCAGCATGAAAATGGCATAAGCTCTGTATCATTTGATCTAGTTAATTCAACAGAAATGCCGTCACGCAGCCATACTTGATCCAGATCAAATATGCACACATTGTGATCCAGGAGTGTAAAAATCTGGTATTAATGGACACAAAACCATGGCCTTATATGACAGTTCAGATTTAGATACTCTGCAGATTTAACTAACAGGTTTTTCAATAGGTATATTTTTCCTTTAGCATATATAATACTTCTAGTAGCTGTTTTGTTCTTTTCCATGTAAATCATTAAATTTAGATTTAAGTAAATGAAACACAAAATCAGAAGACAACTCCCCTCACAACAAACTTGAGTCACCTGTGAAGGGCTGTAGATATGTTGCTACAATCAATTCTAATAGGTAAAATAAACATACAATGGAATAGAAACTAAGCCACATCTATATATTGAAAGTCAAAAAATTAGAAATCTTACCTTTTTCACTAACACTTTCACTTTCAATCTCTACATCATCACAACTTGTATATTCTGGAGTGGATGCCAATTCTTCTTCTGAGCTACTTAATGAAACCTGGCGCATTTTACCTCCTTTTTTTGTTTTATGGGGCTTTGGTGGTGGAGGTCTGACAGATTCGGACTGGTCCGAGCTGAGTGAATCATTCCGTAACATGGTCTCCATCTTTTCACGTTTTGTTTTCCGTACGGCAGAATTGGGATCCAAATGGTGTTGTTTCCTTAATGAATCAGAGCGCCTCATGTCTGGTCTATCCAGAGGAATTGGACTCCTCCTAGGTGTAGGAGGGCTATGATTTGTGGTCCTCTGACGATTGGGACTTGGTCCCTGAGCCTCTCGAGTTCTTTCCATAGAGTATGAACGCTGATTTTCCATGGCAGCCCTGCGCTCAGACACCGATCTTTGCCTTGATGGTCGTTCCATCCTCAGCATAGACATCCGAGAATCTTCCAACTCAGTATTTGCCAGTGAAACATCACTATGTCTCCGTTCATGGCGTGCTCGGGACACTTCAGCATGAATACGCATTTGTTCCTCATATGGTTGTGGCTTGACAGGATAACGAGCCAAATTAGGATCACTTCGGTATCGTGCCTGGTATTCCTCTTCCCTCCGCTGCCTTTCATATTCTTCCCTGTTTTGTGCATCTTCCTCTTCTACCGGATACTCCTTGGAACGCCTGCGACTCCTTCTGATGGAATCTCTATAATCACCCAGTTCAGGTTCTTCATATAACTGAGGCCCACGCTGTGACCGCCTATCTGAATAATCTGATGGTGACCTGGGCATCGCACTGTCTGATGTAGCATACTGTGAATATTCGTCTCTCTCGTCCCTTTGGTCGTATCTTCTGTTCTGTTCTCTTGATATTGATGGGCTTCTTTTCCTAAATAATCATAACAGGAAGGAAGGAAGAGAATTCTGTCAGTATTTCTTGTAACACAAATATACAGTTAATGCTAATTAAACAATAAAATGATCATCTTATGAAAAACAAAATCCATTCATTGCATTTCTTTGTGAATGTGCTCACGCATTTTCTGTACTAAATTGAAGAAAGTATGTCATGCTACAAATCTACTTATGGTGCACAGTTTAAATCAAAAACAGCTTTAAAGTAAAAATGCTAATACAAGATTATAAAATATAGAATATAAATACTTACTCTACTTTGTAGTCATAACTGCTTTACAAGTACCAAAATTTTATAATCCTTTTTAATCATTTTACATCAACATAACTTGACCATAAACTTCTATTTCATAGGGTTTTATAATCATCATAGAAAATAAGGCTGGATGACCCATTCAGTTGGTTTGATCTCCTAGCAGCCATTACGGCTTAAAAACATACATATCAGTTCCTACAAAATAATAACGTGTGCCAAGGGCAGAGAACAGGACAAAGAAAGATCCAGTGGCAGCACTTGTCTAAATCCAATGAGCTCAGAAGACCTAAACTCAGAAAACAAAACATTTTTTGTGTTGCATAAGAAGG
>NW_009934050.1:36907-79422 GCF_000696875.1 Nestor notabilis | reverse complement strand
CACAAAAAAAAAAAAAAAAAAAATCCTTTCCATGCCTTTAGGGATGGCAACAGTATTAGTCCAAACATTTGAGCAAGATGCACCAACCAGATACCAGAATGGAGTTCCTGTACCACATTAAGCATTGACTCTTTGTCATAGATGAAATCTACCCATAAACGACTCCTGAGGTTTCAGAAAAAAGGTGAAAAGAGAATTATCAGCAGATATTTTTCCCTGACATTGACAAATGATTGACTAAAGCATGTGATTTTATTATATGCAATATTTTAATAGAGGATGTGCCTGGAATATATTACAAATATTGTATGTTCTGGGTTTTTTTTGATAGAACATTATTTCCTACTTGGTTAGAAGGGATCAGTTAAATAGAGAGTAGTGATTCATAGTGAAAAAAGAAATGAGCATCAGATCCTGCCTTTATCAATCTTAACAGGGTAATGAACATTTAAAATGCTACGTCCAGATTCATACTCAGTTTTTCACCTGAGAGGAATCTGAGGGAGTTGCCTGCAGGAAACTGGAGTGAAGACCCCAGATGTGAATAAAAGAGACAGGAAGTTAGGCCTTCTCTGGGTAAGACAGATCAGCTCAAGCTTTAAGTAATGAAAATATGTATGTGAACCTATTTTTGTGTTATCAGCCCTTTCCTCTTATATTTAGTTCTATCTTTAAAACTAGGATCCCTTTGCAAATGTTTTCTACCCTCACAGACAACCAATGATCCTGAAGGGCAGCCTTACAGGCAAAAACCAGAAGGTCCTGCCTGGTGTTGGGTAGGATAGGAAAAAGGAAAGCAAAGATGCAGCCCTATTGTTGCCACAGTGGTCCTAGAAGAGATAAGGAAGGGAAAGGCTTCAACTTAGTAAAGAAAGAAGGAAAAACAGGCTCTCCTTGGTGCCCAGGAAAGTAGAAAGGGCTCTGCCTAGCTAGTGGGTGAGAAGAACACTTTTCTCACAGCCAGAAAGGAAATGCAGTGTCTGCTCAGCAAGGGAAAACCACCGCTGCCTGAGCAGAGTGTGCTCAGGGAGTGACTGGCAAATTGACATCCTATTTTAGGTACTGTACAGGGTCATAAAACTGTGCTTGAAAGATTTGGACCCAGTCTTGCCTTATAAATATTAAAGTACTTTAGTCTTACAGTGGAATTGCAAATAGAAAACTAATTCAATCTCGCAAAAATGAAACTCTTCCTGTGAAGCATGACAAGTAATAAAAGCATCACTGGGATGCCTATTTGCTTATGGTGCAGCTAAAATGTCCTGTCTGTCTTATTAAAGTGTCATGTTAGTACCAGCACAAGTCATGACCTCTGTAAGTTTAACAAAAACTCTATGGATTCTGCTATTAGGGCCTATAAGTTGAATCACTTTAATGTGATATGAACAGAGTTTCATAAATCTAAAACCAAAATGGCCAGGAACAGACAATTAGGACAACGAACTACTGGAACCCAGACAGTCTGAAAAGACATAGATGTTTTCATTAAGATAACAGAGATTAGATGTAGAAACTTTCTTTAAAGATTAATACTTTTCATTTAGATACATCAGCTGATCAAAAATATGCCACATCCCAAACTACATTGTTCCAACAGCAAATTACTCACATCGCTGAAAATTTATGCCACACCTATAACAAAAATGTGGTTAATTTCCCCTCACCAATTCCGTCCCTATAGGCAAAATCTTTTATCTCTATGCAAATCCAATTGAAATAAATGGCACTCAACAGATACTGCATTCATCCATGGATCTCACTGCAAGATTGAGACTTGTGCACATGGAATATACACATACTCCACAGTTAATACACTGTGTATACTCAGTGTGTATTACATATGGATCAAGATGTTTTCACAGCCAAAAATTTCTGCATAGATTTGATCCTCCAAGACATCAAAACATTGTAGTGAGTATGGTTTATAGGATCAACTCTTTCATGAACTGTGTAACACACAGACCGTACAGAATCTAGTTGACAAATCTCATGCATACCTTGGAACAGATTGAGTGTATACATTCTTCAGGATTGAACATCTGCATGCATGTATCTATAGTAATATAAACAACAGAATGGTAAGAATTGTTTTACCTACATGTAGGAGCTTATACATATATATATATATACACACACTCACACGCATACATGTGTGTGTATATTTATATGATTCCACGTCACAGTGTCCTCATATAGATGCAAAAAGTAGTGGACAAATCAGTTTTGGAAACATTGCTGCCACAAAGTCATGGGGGGAGAGGCTGAGGGGATAAAAAGGATGGAATTTCTGTATGAGTAAAAACACTTACTGTAGACTTTTTGCTGAGGTAAATGTACTTCTATCAGGAAAAGATATCATCTGAGGAACTGACAAAAGATTTCTAAAAAATCCAGCCTTTTTTTTCTAACATGAACTACGTTAATGAGAGGAAGATGCGCCAATTCAGCATTTTTATACCTCTTACGCAAACATTTTCTAGCCTTTTCTGTTACATTTACCTCAAGCAGTCATTGCATTTCTTTCATCTTGTTGCTAATATATGAATATATGGCTACCATCTATGTCTGACAATAATGTAAAGATCAGCTGAGTCCTAAATCTATCCCAGCCTTCCAACCTTTCATGAGGAAGCTTTACATAGGTGCCCTGCATGTGGCAACTACAAGGCCACATACAAGAATAAGGACTTTCCTGAAAATGCAACCTTTTTCTTCAAAGCAGCCTGATAGATTAAAGTAACTAATTTAATTCCTGGCCTATGTCAATTGGCACTACCAAACTCCCTTTCTGATTAGTTTCATCCCTGCTAGAGGGATCTAACTTCACTATTAGGATCAAACGCCAGAAGTTGTAAATCTATCCATCAGAAATAAATAACTGTACACCTGATCAGCCAGAAACCTTGCTGGCCAGAGAGGCATCCTGCCCAGCAGTCACCATGCCACTTAGTATTCAAGCCTGTCATTCCGTTTACCAGTCATTACAACACAATTAGCCCCCCTTTACCATTAGCTACTTTTTGTCATTTTAAAAATACCAGGTACAAACACAGTTGTAAAATGTATGGTATACATTTTAAACCATTTTAAATCATGGTAGGAGGAACAGTACTTACGAAAACTTATGGCCAGTCACTACTATTAAAAATCTGCTGTTATTTTTAGATCACAAGCTAATTCTCCATCACCTTCATGAGCCTTTGTCTAATCCATTTCTCATCATTAACTACCTGAAAGATACCTTAATAAAAGCGTTTTTTCCTGTACCTCCATCTAGATACATGATGGCAAATGACTACTCCTGCCTTTCCAGGACTTTCCTGGAACATTAAAAGTTAAGAGAACTTTAAATGTGTGTCAACAGCTGTGATATACACCATCCAGCTGCCAGCTCAACTAAGCACTATATATCCCTTGTCAGAAGGATTAGCACCTTTTCTGAAAAGGTTACCACACCACTGAAAAATCCTCCAGGCTGTTGTGATGACTGCTTCTTTGAAACAACAATAAAATAAAATATTATGGTTAGAAAATTACAGAACCTGCACAAAAATCTTCTTCAGGAACATTCTATGAATATTACTTTTTCAGATCTAGAAACTGAAATTTATTTTCTACTAATTATCACTGATGCTCTTTTTTAATTGTCGTTTATCAATGCATGACATTAGGTGTTTTAACACACAACTTTACACTGATGGAAACTTATTTGCAGTGCACTACCGATATCACCAGTATTATGGAAAGGCAAATAGGTTGACCGTAACCTGAACTCCTGTTCAGAAAGTTAAATTGTTCAACTACCATACACTACAATAGGAAGTAAGTACTTAAATATGATGTAGAAGAATATAAGGCAGCTATTTCACTTTGATGGCTCTGAATTCAGTAATGGAACTAAATAAGTTGAAAGCTTTTGACATACTTTTGTATTCTTCCTTGATGAGAAAACATTCTTTTGCTTTGATTTAGATTTTTAAAAAATTAACCCAAGTGTACTGAGAAAAAGGAAATTTTCAAAGGTAAGTCTCCATTACATTTCAAAAAGCATTGTAATATGTAAAGTATTTATATCACAGTCAAAACTAGACCTCAGACTTTTCTGACTGCTGATCTTGTTCTCAGCCAATAGAAGACACATTCGAACTGGAGAAAAGTTCCAAGAAAATCTCATTCTAAAGATATGTTGAAACATATGGGTACCTGAATTCATATACATTTACTTGGAAATTTTTTATAAATAAGAAGTTTTGTGAGCCATCATAAACTACCTGAAAACTGAACATTGGTCAGCTACTTGTAAGACCTAATAAAAATTACTAGACAATGCTTTAATATTCTGTTCATTGTTTCCTATAAATAAGCAAGGAAAACATTGACTAGAAAATCAGAACTGAAAACATCTCTCCTGCACGTACAGTTATTTTGCTTAACTGTTTTCAAAATGTGATCCTTTCAGTATGACAGAATAATTCAGAGTAGGCAAAAATTCACATTTCCCACTGGAACACTGTCACAAAAGCCATGCAAGAGACATGGCTTCTTGTTAGAGACCTCACTAAACACATCGAGCATGGCTTTGACTCTCCTTTAGTATATGTTTCCTGTCAGGAAAAGAGCATTTGTTGACCTGAGTGATCATACAAGAATAGTTTTATTATTCTAAACTTTTATACTTCTATGTGTTGTATTCAGCAGTCAGTCAGGCACTTGTTTTGAAACGACAGGGAGCAGATTAAACACCACCATGACACCTTGCAAAAAAGGTTTTAGGCTGCAAGAACATGAGCTGAACACATGCCGGACCCTGCAGCCAAAACTGCCATGAGTGCAATGAACCCAGAATTTTGCTGTGCAAAATTAAGATCTCTCTGCCTTTCTCAGGGAGGGTCCTACACTCACTGTTAGTTACTCTGATGAAAGCATTTCCATAGACTTCCTTTGCCATACTGAAGAATTTGTGAAATATTTACCTTTTTTTGGCAGTTCTTTTAAGAGACTAGCTGGTATTGATTTAAGTCCTTTTATCATTCTTTGCTTAAAACTTTTGCTTTTGCTGAGTCACATTGGGCATGAGAAATCATCCTGCACACTCTCCAAAGCAGCTATAGCTGCAGCTCATTGAAAAAAATAGATTTTTCTGACTTCTGAACAGTTCCAGTTTCTACAAAGATCTCTTTTTGCAGTTCTTCCATGCTGTCTAGTTTTATTCTAGGTTAATTTCTAATCGGTCCATTCCTCTCTCCTTGGTTTTTTACACTCCCCCCCCCCCCAAAAAAAAAAGAACATAAGCAACCAATGCACAATTTGCAAGGTAATTAATTTAAAAAGCCTACTCTAATAAGAACAAAAGGTATTTATTGACTAATATAGTTTTAAACTGGCTGCCCTGAAGTACATCTAACACTCAGATATCTAAGCAATTAGCTAAAAGAAGTCTGAGACATTCATTCATTTCTCATTTCAGCCATGCCTTATAAATTTAATTTTATAGTAGCCATAATTTGAACCATTAAAATACCTTCCAGCTAAATATCTCCAAATAATAATGAATTAAGTTTATAATGATGATTATAAAATTTACTGAAGCATGATAGTGATCTGCAGATGTTGATCTCTATTAGATTTTATCCGAAAATATAATTCACTGACTGCAGGCTGGTATCAACAGAATGAAAGGAAATCTGAAGTAACCAAACATTAACATAATTAAATTCACCACTAATAACAACTTTGCTTTGAACTTGACATGACTGCACAGACATATAAAACAATAGAATTACTTCAGAATCACATCTTTTCTGTACAAGCAATTCAGTAGAAATTCAGCATTGCAGCTTTAATGGGCTAATTTCGATTTGGGGGGGGGGCATTTTTACACGGAAAAATCAAGGAACTTCTTAACAAAACTGGTGATTTTATGTATGTTTTGCTAATCTACAGATATTTAGGTAATATGTTCATTTTACCTTTTTTTATTACATCAAGAACATCAAGGATAGGAAAATGGGACTACCACTAGAAATGGCTCGTCCTCCTTTGACTGAGTTTTCAGTAGCCCTTATATCATCTAATTTGATTTTAGAGAACTGCAAAGAGAGAAATAAACTAACTATATTTAAATCTTACTGCTTTTTCAGCTACACTGATGAATGTTTACCTTTTACTGAGAGGTTAAACATCCTGAGAATTTTCTTTATTTCTACTTTTGGATATTTTCATAATTAATATTTTTCTAATTATTTCCACTTAATATAAAAACAACAAATATCTCACCTACTTTTTCAATAAAATCTCATGCTAAAAAAGCCAATCATAAAAACAATGCTAAATGGATTAAATTGCTTTCAAGAATAATTGGTCAGTATGTGCATTCAAGTTATCTGTCTCCATACTGACACCATAGAAATCATCTGCAGAAGGGTGGAATCAATTAGCAGCTGCCATACAGCAGGATTCAAATGCATTTAAAACCTGGTGTGCTAAAAGAATAATAGGTTACAGAAACATTAAAAGTTAAGAACGAGTTAATAGAATACTGAACTGTTACTAAAAAGGATTTCAAATAATATAAATACAAGAAAATTACATGATATCATATATACTATTTTTATGGAAATAAATCCAAATTTTTAGGAAATATTTTTGTCAAAGAAACAACACAATTTAAAGTACTAACTTAAAGAAAGCACAAGTTTTTGTTAAAGATACTATTCTTCTAGATCTGAAGCACAATAAACTTTTTCAGTACTTCCATTGAGGGTTTCTTTTTTCTGAAAGTAAAAAATATCTATCTTTCTTTTCATCCCCCAAAAGAACACAAAATGCTGAGCGTTACACATTGTTTTCATATACACATTCAGCATGTCTCTTCCCTGCTTTACCTTTTGATCAGCCACTGCACATCTGGCAAGTTGGAAGCCTCGGGATCATAAGAATTCATCAATTTCTGTTCTGGGTAGGTCTTTCATTTAATCCTCTAGTGAAATCCTATGAAAAGTCTCTTACTTTTGAGAGAAAATTTTTTATATATGTTTTACAATCCTTTTCTTTCCCCCAAAATGTAATTACTAAATATAAGGCACCTAGGAAAAAAACATGTCTAGAAACAACTGCAGTTCAAGGCAAAGAGCTGCCCCAATGGGAAGATATTTAGAGCATGAGAGGAGTGTTATAGTTTAATGCTGTTATCATGTGCTGTATATAGCTGGAGGTCAAGTAAGAATTTACCCTATAAGGAGGATTACGGTACTTAGCTGATTAGTGCCTTGCTACAGTGCTATTGCCTACAAACGTACATGCTGGTCAAGGCATTTAATTTAGATTATTTTTAAAATTGTGCAGTTCCAGTATTTCATGTTTTGTGTTACTAGGTCCAGCATCTTCTTTGTGTTCTACGTCTTACATGAAATTACATAATAGCTATTATTTTTAGTTTCTAAGAAGTCAAATTTTGACATCATTTTGAACCGTTAGGCTAAAATAGCTGTGGCACCTACTTCAGCCTGATGTGCTGAACGTACTGCAGAACTGAAAATACATTTTTTACATACCAGTAATAAAAAAACAACAATGAAAATCAGTGGACTAATTATTTCTAGCAACAGTAATCAGAACTCATTCTCAAAATATGGTGAGAATATGAAAATAATAGCAAGCAAATATGTAGACAGTCTCATTTGCATTAAATTATTATAAACACATTTTTCCACAATTTCACAAGCAATGCGTCTTCTATCTGTGCAATCTACATCACAAATAAGTTATGTTTAATATAAAACACCATACCCCAGACAAATTTCACTATAATAAGTTTAAGCCATGATAAAGCGGCATGACATGGGAAAAATACAGACTAAGCAGCAACCTAGATTTTCTCAATAATAATGCTTTCACATTCCTAGAAAAGGCATTCTGACACCAAAGATATTTCCCTCAGCCATCACAGAGAATATATGATAATACACTTTATCTATACATCATTGCATCTAATTTTGAGTCTAATCTTTTTGAAGTGTTTCAATTTCTTACCACAGGGATGGTTCGGCTCCTGGCAATGCTGTCACTGTGGGAATCCCAGCAGTTGAAAGTATCCTGGTTTTTCAAAGGAAACCTTTAACTCTGATGGAGACTTTTTTTTTTCAAAGAACACTCCATTATTACTAGAGCATTATCACCATTAAATATAAAAGAGAGCTTCTTCAGTGATGATCAAATGGCAAGAAAATATCAGCAACATGGACAGTCATATGAGAATTGGTTTTGCCTAATAACATCTCTGCAGGCTGTTCTAGATTGCTGAAGTCCTAAAACTGTAACTTTACTAATGAATCTAGGTTGCTGCTAAGTCTGTATTTTTCCCATGTCATGCTACTTTATCATGGCTTAAACTTATTATACTGAAATTTGTATCCACGATTATAATGTAAGTGATATCATACAATGAGCTTCAGTTTTAATATATCTCCGTGTTCATATTTCAGTCTGGAAGACATGAAATAGGTCATACTGAGCTGTTTTGAAGTCTCCACAAAAGAGCAAGCAGAAAATATCTGCTGTGAAAATGTCCATTTTCTTCAGTAATGGGAGGTAAAGGTGTATTATTAAACCCAGTGGATTAAACCAGTGGTGGCTCATCCATGAATGGTGGGTTGTGTACAGCAACTTCTCCAAGACAGCGCTGGCAGGCTAACTGTGTTGATGCTAGGGAACATCGGCTGGACTGCTATGAAATGAAATGAAATAGGTGCATTCAATAATTTGGAAATTGCTATGGTACATAAAACTTTAAACTTCCAATTCAAGTGTCATTATCAATATGCTGGTGAGATGGGATTAAATGTGTATGTTTTCAAAGCAGCATCCATATTTATCCAACATAGAAGCAGACCACAAATTTACAGAAGAATAATTTGTATTTCTGTAATAAGCTATAGCACCTATATTATACACTGGTAGGACATGACTTCACAATGTTTATCAAGCTAAAAGAACTTGCTGCACAAGAGTTTAAGTACTGGGCTCACAATCCACAGTCCACATGTGAGCCCAAATGTGCACCCAAATGTGCAGGATCTAACAGTTATGGCTGCCTAGATAGACCTCCTAAAGTTTAGATTCCAGGGCTCAGACAGGTGGTAGGAATGTCCACCATGTCAGTGCTGCTGGGTTTTCAGAGATGCTCTGTGAAGAACTTCCCACCATACTACCATGTTGTAGCAACATCATGTGCATAACAACAACCTGGTTTCTTGAAATATCAGGTGATAGCAGAGCCATCCTTAGACACCCAGTTCAGATCCCTGAATGAGGTATTTCTACCAGGGAGATTTTGCTTTTCTACAATGCTAAGACCAGCTCTGGATATTCCCCCCTTTTAGTTTCTGATCATCTGCACTAGATTAAGTCTTCTGTAAAAAAGGTTCAACATGCAGCTTTCCAAATACAAAAATTTATGCCTAGATCTTCATAAAAATCCATATGGAAGATGACTAGTTACTCTACAAAGCATGTGGAAGTGACGACTTGGAAGTAAAAAGGATAACCCTGGTTGCCTAGCAGCATTTATATGGAAAGGTAGCATTCAGTCAGGATGACAACAGTATAGAACATACAGAGAAAAATACCAACCTCTTCTAGCAGAAAGCAAATCAGAGTTGAGTAGTCCTTGCAGAACTACTAGAAACACAATAGCCATGAAGAAAATTCACTGAAATAATAACTATGTTTCTTCCAAGGGCGTTGTGGGAGAATCAAAGGCATTTTTAAGTGAAACAACGAAAATAAACCTAGTTTTGTAATTTAAACAAGATCTCAGAAGTGTTCTGCATTCTACTGCATTGAAGCTAGTCTTAATTACTCTAGTCTTACTTTAAAAAGAAAATAAAATGTCAGAATTTTATATTCCACAGGAGAAATGAATGCTTACTTTGTAATTCCATATGTATATAAACATCCCAACTACCTCAGGCTTTACAGTTCCTGTCACCAACATTACCTGCCTTACCCAAGAAGCTAGTTTTCAATAGGAGTATCCAAAGTCAAGATACAAATGATGAAATTCTAACTAAATTTCAGGGCTACATTTTAGAAGATTTTGGACCTAGCATTAGTCACTTCTTCCATCAACAACAGCATTTCTAAAAAGGTATGATAATAAAAACAAGGCTACTCAAGACCAACTAGACTCTAGCAAATAGCTGAGAAACACTGAAAGGGAATTTTCCAAGGCATACAGGTTCTCAGTATGAGAACTTGTGTTTGAGAACACAAGTCTATTATAAAAATTATAAAGTACTCTCAATAACTCAGTCTTAAATGGAATGAGAGCAATCAGTTAAGAAAACAGTCAAAGGAACAGAGGGAAAGCAATTAAGGAAAGTGATGATTTAAAACATTTTGTGAAGACACTCAAGAAAGCTTTTAGAGATTAGTGATGCCTTCATCACTCTCAATACTGTTATTATCAGACTGTTGGGATGGGTAGTATTTTTTAAGTTAACCTCTACTTTTATTGTTGAGCTAAGCAACGAGAAAGGTTAAATGTATGCTCACTGAAGCACTTTTTAAGCATGACAGCAAGGGATATCAGGCTGGGGAGCCAGGCTAACTTCACAAGAGACTACAAAAAGCATTCAAGATGCTTGAGTTGATGGAATAGAAAGTGAAGATCAAGTTTTCATAATTTTAGAGGAGAAAAACAATCAAAATGGATAGTTGGGCAGATTTGGCCTTTACAATTGGCAAAGAACATTTCATGGTATACAGCAATTTTGAAATGCATATCCAGGTGAACTAACACAAAACAGTTTCAAAATAAATAGATTCATATATAAGAATGAGAGAAAGATAAACACAATGCCATAGTTTGTCGTCTTTACTTCACAGGATGTTTTTTCCAGAAGTTAGATTAATGCTGGATGTAACTGAAACTTTGCTGAGAAGGAAAAAAAAGAATCAAATTAATTGATTATGTTTGGCCTTGCTGTGGCACCAAACTCATTTATCCTCATTATTAGGGTGATACTTCCCAAAGCAATGGGTTAGATTATTTGTTTTATATGGATGACATGATATGCTATTAATAGCACAACCTGAAGGACTTTTACCTTTCCGCTATCTGGTCATTTCCCTAAAGCTGCAGATCCTGTAGCAAGATGAAAAGTACCAATAATATTCAGTTGGAATTATGAGTTTGATTTATAAATACATAGGAATTTGGGGGAGAGAAGCAGAAGGGAAAAGGAAGTGAATAATTATAACCATGTTAGAAAATTCTTGCCACAGTTATAAACAGTTAAAATACAGATAAAATCTTGAAAGAATTACCATCATCAATATATCATAGAAAAAAAGTGGGTTTCTAAAGGGTAATTTTGTGAAAAGTGGACAGAAATATATTACTGTGCTAAAGGTTATAGACATTTCTTCTTCAGCCCCTTTTCACCTTCTTAGACTAGTTCAGAAATACTTCAATAATACATTAGAGACTACCTATGAATGGAAAATTCAGGCACAGTTACTGATCAGTAGAGCAAAGGCTAAAAACTGACAATAATGATATATAAGCGTTTCCTAGCTGGCATTTGCTCAGTCTTAACAAAATACTGGACATATGAAGAAAAACTCCAGTTTAGAAACAAATATGAGAAGAAAAGGTATTATTAGATCAGCTCAACTGAAAGTAGAAACTTTACCTCAAGACTTGACTTAAAAGCATATATGTTATATCCATGTTATAAAAAGGACATTCCATGTTACAAAAATACAGTACTAAAGCATAGATTTCTTTTCAAAACCAGAGGAATTTCATGAGCTGTTTTCTCTTTCTCAGTCATTTAAACCAACAAGGAAGCATTTTATCTATGCTTTATGCTGTATGACTGCTTTACCTTGTGATTGTTTATTCTGCACTAGGACTGCTCTTGTGCCTTGTGGCAACACAGTTTAAACACATTCAACAAAGCTAGACTGCACCAGACTTAGGTGCAGCAGAACAGTTCCTTTAAGAGCAACATCCCTAGAGTCTTCAGAGACAAGTGCCAGCCTAGGTTCACCTATGCTGCTTTGACTGTCGCTGCCCTATTTTATGCATACTTTTGCCACAGCTCTTCCTCAAAGCACTGGCTTGAGGGAATGTTGAGTGGAAACTTTTAATGTTACTAGAACAAATATGAGAAAAAGAAGTCAAAATTCTGAAGTCATTAGGAATAACGCATATTTCTGCAAACTGAACACAGAAAGCATATTCATAGCCAAGAGATCCAGCATTACGACAGACATTCTTTGTCAAGAATCATCAAAGATTCAGGCTTACAGGCAAAAGCTGGTCTAGCAGAATATGTGAGGACTTTGCACGGCTGTCAAAGTCTGGCAATTATATAATTCAGCATAATTCAACTTCATATGAAATTCTGTTTTCTCTCTTTCTTAACAAGTTGCCTTAAAAGAACGCTTACTGAATCAAAAGTTATTTTCAGGTCAGGTAAAGCCTAACACTGGTAGGACCATGTTGTCTCACTTCCTGCAAACAGTACTTTTTTAGTTCAAAAATTCTGGATTTAAAAAAAGAGTCTCACTTATACAGGAACCTAGACTTGACATTTCAGTTCCAGATTATCAGGGATAATGGATCTATTCATCACCTAAAATAAAGTGATTGAAGATTGTAATAGAAACAGTGAGATGATTGGCATTTAATGCAAATCATGTATCATCAGAGGGAGTAACACAGGAGCCTATAAATACTATAAATAAATAATGTAAGAACTTGTTCAGGACTACTCTGCTATTATCTTACAAATACAGGGGAGCTGCAAGCAAACACAGAGATATGCATATCAGTGAAGTGGACTAAAATGCTTTCATTAATTACTTTATTTTGAAGTCGTATGTCTTGCAATTGATATTGAGCGTTAATTGATATGTTGGGCAAAGAAAGAAGCTCATGAAGTACTGAAGAACATGATATATTCTAAATCTAGTGAAGTTGTATACAAAAAGATAATAAAATTTTGCTTAATAAGTTGACAAAAAGATAAAGCTGTAAATCAGCATTACAACTTTACAAACACTGCCAGCAAAATAAAAATTAAAAAAAAAAAATCAGCGTTAGGGATGACAGACACAAAATAAAATGCAACCCAGGATATTTCTGATCTAAATTTCTGGCATTACTTTACATTCTCCAGAATAGCAATTCTTGTGGGAAACAAGAAAGGAGTCCTGTACATTGCTCCTGTACACTGTCCAGGAGCTGGTATCCGCTGGATACAAGTATGGGCTACGTACCTGTGCAGGAACAAATTGTGATACTCTGGTTTATTTAGTTGCCTAGACACATGTCCAGAAATATTCCTGCTTTCATGATGTTTCTTATCATTCCCACTCCAAAATTTTCAAATATCATAGTGTTAGATTATTCATAAACTTTGCCTTCTAGCTTCCTATGATTGGGAATGATTTTCCCCTTCCTCTTCCTTCTTAGAATGGATATTGCCACAAAGCGTCTTCTAGTCTGGAATAGGACAGCATTTCTTGCCTTCAGTATTTGATATGTCCTTGTCTATGAACTCAAAGGAGAGGCTTAGCTGAAAAACATATGTCCTAATCTAATGCCTTAGACTAGCAGCATGACAATAATTATTCTTCATCTAAAATCAACCCCCAATTTCATTAGAGAATCTGTTTGCATCAGGCCTTACAATAAAACATAAAACATTTGAAGCACTTATCTTCAGAGCCTTTTCATGAGAGATAGTACTATCTTTTCAGGTCATCTTTTATGACAACCCATTCTGAGGGTAAACACAAAAAAGCAGACTTTGGATTGAACTTTATCTCTTCATATGAATCAGAGTCAGGGAGGCTTTTCTCAAGTAATGATTCAGGATCCACATAAGAGAGAAAATTGGAACACATTGATATCGGAAGTGGATAGAAAACAAATAGCAAGATTAAAAAAGGCAATTTAAATTTGAAGGCTCACAGAATTCTCAGTTTGAGGTGACACACACATTTTTTTACAGTAAGTGGTACACCAAGGAGTAGTGGTACAATTACTCTACAATTATTAACAATTACTTTTACAGTGAAATGATTTAACATGCTACCTTCACCATTTTTATGCAATATTGTGTGCATAAGAATGCATGTTATTGCAGAGTGGAAGAATATCTAGTCTTGAACCCAAGTTCAGGGAGAAACCACAAGTACGAGAACACTTAAGCAGCAGTTTGGCATGCAAAGCCTCCAATGTTGCTGTATGAGGAAGTTTCAGCGCTGATTGTCCATGTTCTGTTGTATCAGAGCCACGACACATATAACAGCAATGTACACTTACTCTGCTTGGAAATAACATCTAAGTCTTCTAAATTTGTTACTTTAGTAGCAAATGGAGAAAAAAGAAGTAGGTCCATGGCAAAGGTAAAATCTTTATTTGGAATTCAGATGGATAATGCGAAAGAAGAGGGAGATATATGAATCAAACTTCCTGAAAATTTCAGAAAAGTAGTTATGCAGTGGATGGGCTACTACACATCCAAAATGTGATCACCTTCAGATTATTCCTTTATGCTTTCAGCATAAGGAATGGAGAGACAGAATAAAGAGAGAAGCATAGAGCTGTAAAACTTCAAAGAAAAGGCTTGGGGTGAAAGAGAAGCAAGAGAGCATGTGCAGCATAACCTGCACTTACTGTAAATGAGGTTCCCTTCATTACATCAGGAGACCTATTTAGTGGTTGTGACACCACCAAATTTACTCCAGCTAGGAGCCTGAGATTGTCAAAAGTGCCTAACATCTGAGACCAGATTTCATGGCTTTTCCCAAAACCATTACTTTAAGACAGATCATCTTCTCCAGGAAAACTTCTTCCTCCTTATATCTCAGTAGAAACACTGCTGTTGGGGATTTAAAACCTATTTCTAACTTTTCCATAACATCCAGACAAACAGCAGTCTGAACTTCAAAAATTTATGTGAAAAAATGTTTAATGTAAGTATTTCTTAATATAGTAAGCCCTGGCAGCAGTATGATTTTTTTTTTCAGGGTAAATCATAATATGGCAAAATACTAAAAAGTCTGAATATTCTTCTGGAATACTCGGTTTAGAAAATTTAATAAAAAAAGTGAAGGGTTGAAGTAAAAATTGTTCTTCTATTCCAGCTACCATTTTAACAAAATGTTGTGGGCTTTTTTAAGATTTTATTACACTTAAGAGTAAAAACTATTCTAGTACCACTAGAAATTTTCTGTAGTGTAACTACAGCACATGTATTGCCTCATCTTCGAAGAATTTTTTACCCATTCCATGAGAGGCAACAGTCCTGTCAGACATTCCGTAGCAGTGGTTAACAACACAAAAGCTATCCAGTCAGGACAACTATCGGGACCAGTAAGTTTCAAAGCCTATTGAAAATGTAAATCACGAAATTGAGTCCACATACTCAGTCACACCCAGAGAATTCAAGAGATTTCAATAAGATTTAAAGCTGGGTTTGTTTTTTTTTTTTTTCAAAAGGACAACTGACAACAGGAAATAATTATTCCATGTATCACTGGATTTTTTTGGTTGCAATTGTCTTTACTACAACTTTTCATTTACTCCTTGCTGTTGTTATAATAGAAAGACAAAAAAATGAAAAATATTGGGCCAAATGCAAAATGATGCATTTATAACAAAAGCTTAATCTGGCATTTATTAACTTTGACCATCTCCTACCAAGATCACTATTAAAAATGACATGGCACCTTCTAAATAAATCCAGACCCCTACATCTGAAAAAAAACAAACAAACAAACAAAAAAAGGCCATAAACAAGAGTTATCTCATTGCTAAATCTCACACTAAGCTATATTTTCTCATGAAAACCAGTGTGTCAGAAAAATAGGTCCTATATATGGATAACTTCAGCCTTTATTTTGTGTAGCTAAAACTAAGTATTGGTGGGGAGCCTGATTTTTAGGACAAAGATGTCCAAATAGAAATAACTTAAATTGTAATTTCAGGCATAGCCAAAAGATACTGCCAATTTTTAAAATACATCCAGAGACCTGTCAGTGAGATGAAAGCTGGCTCTGACAATGGGCAACCATGCCATATGTCTAATAAAGTTTCAAATTATTTAGCCAGTAGAGTGTTGACAATGCCATTAGACAGCTTCACTGTAAGCCGATTTTCAGACCTTAAACAGCTAACATCAAAATCTTCAATGAAATGCATGTTTATGGACTCTCTGGCCCACTCTATATGGATCAAGATCTATACCTTTATATAAACTAAAATACTAGTATTTTCCACATTATGTTCAATAAAATAGATATTTGTTATGTTTTTAATAATGAATGTAAAAGGAAGCATAGCAAGAAACGTCCTTAGAACTCAAATATATTTTCCTAAATCCATGATTACATTGATTTTGAAATAGAAAACAATTTACAAGTACTTGTAAAATACTTCTGAAACAAAAGGTAAGCTTAAACATATTATGCTCTTGCAGTTAAAAAGTGCAAGTGCTTTTTTTCTCAGGATCTAATGGGGACATCCTGCAGGGCATAACATGACTGCTGGATCAAAAATCCAAGAGGGAGAGAAGAAAAGATGCTTCCTTATCTCCTTTGGAATACTGCACCTATATTTCTCACATAGCCAAAGACATTTATATGGAAATTTCTCAACTATCAAAATTTAGCATGCCCCTGAAGTATGATCCTCAGGCTTATAAAGCCTTGGAAATTTGTACTTATATTTTCTCTCTTGAAAATCATACTTCAGTGAATTCATTAATTTGAAGTCTCTACACATCATGGCTTTTTAAATCCATAGCATTCCTTACTTCTAAGCCAATGAGGTTGGACAAACTTTTATTATCAGCTTAGAATAGAAAATATATCAAAATGCAAATATTATATTTTTCTAGTATTCAGAAACAAAATTATTTTTACAATAAGGAAATTATTATAATTATTTTATTAAAATTTCCAGACTATTTGATTCACTTTACCTATCTTTCCACAAAATACATTATATAATGAAATAATTATATGTAGTAGATGGTTTAATGTCGAAGTGGGTTTATATTCTACTAACGTATATATTTTTGAAAAGTTAAAGGGGTTTTTTTGCAGCAAAACGGACAGTTTTTAAAAATAACCACAGTATGTAGTTGGTATTCTATTAAGCTCTATACTTCTTATGCCATTATCAGAACTAGAGAGTAAATGCTGGGGCTGCATTGTACTTTACGGCTGAAAGAACAGCAAAAGGAGACAACTGCACATTTACTCTGATATTCACTACAAAAACCCTCAATCCCTGCAGAACGAAAAAACCACATATGTTCACTCTGAGGGACACAATAAGAATGTGAATACTAGATCCTTTTAGCAAATAATGACTCATGCATCTAGTCTTTGTTCATTTTCTCTTATGGCTCAAACAAAATGCTACAAAATACTGGGTCACTGAATATACAAAATGTAACTGCAAACTTAGTGCCACAAAGACATGCTCCTTTACAGACTCTTTTAATAATAGGACACAGCTAACCAATTCAAAATATGCAATGCAGTCTCCTGACTAAATCATAAAAGCATTATGCCTCAGTCTATACTTGTGACTGTGCTTAAGAAATGTAATTATCTGGCCAAGAAACAACAGAAGAATCTAATCAGAGATAGACGTCTCAGAGACTTCGGTGCCCTGTACAAACACACAGGTTTTCAGCAGACTTGTCAGAACAAGCCAGTGAAACGAAAATTATCAGAGGAAAATATATAGTAATACATAAGCAGTCTGCTTTTTATTTATTTTTCCAAGGTGCAGACACCAAAAGAGAAGAAATATCTACAGTAATTAAGGTACTGGGTCAGTTATGCTGGAGCATTATATTCCAAGAAATTTAGGCTGACCACAGATTTTAAAACCTCAAAAGGAGACCAAGATCTTTCGAAAACTATTATCTTTACACTTCTATGAATCACCAGATATTATGCAATAGTTCTGGGTGTGTCAAATTGTACTTAGTTCTTCCACCCATGTCTGTAATAAAGAAATATTTAATTCATCTACTTATTGTTTAGCCACTGCACATCAGAGAGATACACAAAAATCTCATGGAAAGAGGCAGACAGACTTTTTGGTAGTTTATTTTTAAGAGTACAGGGTAATAAAAAAGATTCTTTTTTTTTTTTTCTTTTTTTACAGCTATCTTTTGCAGTCATCACTTTTGCATGTAATGCCTTTTATTCTCTCACATATGGAGACTTAAATCAGTTTGCCTGTTTGTAGGAATAATCATGAGAACAAAAACAAAGAAAGGAGAGAATAATTACTTACCTTACAGTAACTGGAGTTCTTTGAGATGTATTGCTTTGATGCACAGACACCTCAGGCACTCAACATGTAATCTTAAGGCCATCGATATTTGTTGGGGCTGCACCTGACTGCTCCCACCCTACTCCCTACAAGGCATGAAAAGGGCAGTGTGAGGACCTGCAGCTCCCTTGCCACTGCAGAATATGGATGGGAGATTCCTCAGTGTTGAGGACAGAAGTACCATGCCTCCATATGCACAGGATGCTTCAAGGAACCACAGGCATTGACATCCGCTTTCTTTTTCAAATCACTGGTCATCAGCAACTCATTTTTGCTGACTCACGAACAGTAACCTGATATGCAGCACCTGGATGCTCCAAGTCCATCTAAAAATGACTCATACAATTCTGCCAAAATGAGTAGCATATCTATAAGCCTTCATAAAGAAATAGTATCCCATAAATGTTCATATTAACCCTCAGAGAGCAGCTTTTTAAGAAAATCTAAAATCCAGTCCTGAAAGTGAGGACTTAAGTTGCAGCATTTTCATATTCATTTAACAGAATTCACTGAAATATGGAAAAAAAAAAAACCTAAACCTAAAAAAAAAAAAAACAAACCAAAAAAAAACCACAAAACCAAACAAAAAAACCCCCCAACAAGACAAAAACCCCTTGCCCTCAAAATATCTAATCACCCAACAATTCACAGTATTTTATTCTGGGCAGAATGCGTTCCAAGAAAGCAAAAATAAAGAAGAAAGGGGAAAAATATTAACTCTGCTTCTGTAAGCTGGTTTAAAATTAATTACAAGGAAGTATCATGGGACATCTTTAAACTAAGGGTTTAATAAACATGATGAAAAGGTTAGTCGTAAATAAAACATTTTTTTCTTTTCAAATTCACAACAAAACTAAACATGACCATAAAAGTGATGCTGCCAAAGGGACATTAAATTTCAGTCTTGCTAACAAAGAAATATTTTCTATGCCATTTTACTCATTGTGCCTTATATTGCATTAATCCAGTCATCCCTAACTGGTTTGTATTTTACTGACAAATGACATCGGAAAATTGATATCCTTAATTCAAACTATGTTAAGAATGCATACACAGAGATTCCATTTTTGGTTTACTTTAATATATAGATGAGTTACCTATACAATTGTATTTTAGTAAATTACATTTACCTATCTAAAAGTGAATAGTATGCCTAACATTATCAAGACTACATAAAGATAAAATTCATATCCTGATGAAATTCATATCAAGATAAAATTCATGACTACATACATTTTGCTCTGTTCAGTAGCAATAAAATCTGATCTGTAATGCAAGAAGTGTGTATGCGTGTTTGAAATCTATGTGAAATTCAGTGTAACTAGAAAAAATCAGAACTAGAAAACTAAATAACACATGTACCAGAAACCACATTCTGTCCTTTAAAACAAAAATCTAATATAGCACATTTTACTCCAGAATTAACAGATTTTATTCCCTCTGACATGCTACCTTGTGATACTGCTTTTAAGGATACAAAGAAAATAGATTATGCAGTTAACTATCTCTATACAATATGGGACAAGAACTTTAATTTTCAGCATATAACTTAACAGGTGCACACTTACTTAGAAGTGCTTCCAAATTATTAGATTTTTTCTATGTACTTACATGGGGATGTTCAAGCACTCTTTTATGTTCGCTCAGAGGATCTGCTCTCCCAAGGCTCCCTCTACAGTCAATGGAGAGAGGCAGACAACTCTAATGGGCAATTCAGAGCAGAAAACTAAGTTTAGGTTCTCTGAATCATCCCATAGAGAACCTCTTTCTCTTCACCAACTATTAAGGGAGCCAAGGGAGATGAGCCTCAAGGTAAAGTTAGCATTTATGAATCTGTTGCATGATATCACATCATGTAAAGTGTGAAAAAAACATCACAGTTCTCATGGCTAAGAACTGGCATCTACACGTCTTTTCGATAATGCTTTGTGAAAACTCATAATTATTTATTTATATATAGCAGTTTCCAAAAATACTAAATGAAATTGAAATTTTAGCCTTTCTGATACTTAACATTACATGTTAAGATGTTCAAACAAGCAATCATCTCTCTCATCATTAAGACTTAAATGTAATTCCAGAAAAAAGGCAGCCTAAAGACATTACAATAGAACAGTTCCCCTTTTTTACCTTTTTATTTAAAAAAAAAAAAACCACTTTTTTTTTTAATTTTATATTTTCTTCAAAACAAATGGAAACCTCAGACCCAAGAGACTGGGTGATCTCACCCAGTCTGAGAAAACTGTAGCTTAAGCACTCAAGAGCAAGCTCCCTCAGTCACCAGTCACTCCTTAGAGTCACTAGAAAGAAATGGCATTTGTAGAGTCTAAGAAATTTTAGACGTCTAATGGAAAGAGATTAATTGTTCCCTGGAGGTGCTTATTTCTCTACACTTACTGTAAAGGAAGACTAGACAACTAAGATATAGACTTCTACACTGTAGATTTTTAAAGCCAAATGAGATTAATACAAAATGAAGAATACCAAAAGCACTATCAAAACAAACAAACAAAAAAGAACACAAAGGCAAACCAATCACGTAGAGAAACAGGAAATATAGGAATAGGAAAACCCTGCTCTAAATTGTGAAATAACTGACAGAAAAACAAGTCTTCTTAGGATCAGAATGCAAGAAAAAAACTGTCACTAACTTCAGGACCATTATGGTATAGGTGAGATATGTGTAGAAGATGCAGATGCTGTGTCATGAATTCAGACGAAGAGCATACTGACCCCAAACTAAACAAGTAATACTGCATGTGGTCTCACCTGATTTGCTTATATAACTTGCCATAAATTGCAAAATCCAAATACAATGAAACAATATTAGAATAATCTCTTTAGTAAAACCCCTCTGCATCTTGGTCTCCTTTTGATGGTGTTTTCAACTAAGAGGAGGTTTTTCACAGGCTGCTTTTTTACTACCAGGGCAGACAGTATTTCATAGAACCATAGAATGGTTTAGGTCAGAAGGGACCTTTAAAGATCACCTAGCCCAACCCTGCTGCCATGGGCAAGGACATTTCTCACTGGATCAAGTTGCTCAAAGCCACATCCAACCTGGCCTTGATCACTTCCAGCAATGGGGAATCCACAGCTTCTTGGGGCAACCTGTTCCAGTGCCTCACCACTGTCACAGTAAAGAAGCTCTTCCTTATATCTAATCTAAGTCTCCCGTTTTTCACTTTAAAACCATTACCCACTGTCTTTTCTTTATTGTACTCCGCAAAAACAGAATAATCACTCCCCACCATACACGATGAGGAAAATGTGGCATGCTAAACAGTCTCACAGATTTTCTTACTTTAAGAAAGTTCTGCTAAAACACTGAGGCAGCTGTTCCGGTAGCTGGAAGACTTGGCGCAACACCAGAACAGGATAGAGGATTATTTTACAAAAAAAAAAAAAGTTAATCATAAAACTTTCTAAAATCAATGTACTTCATTTTATGAATTATAGTCTCAGTATTGGATGTGCAACAACTCTGGAAAGTTGGCATTTCAAAACATCAAAAGTCCTCAAGCTAACAAAGAGAAACTAGTCTGAGCATACTGACAACATAAAAATGCTATGTGGTTCATCTTTAACATTTCTCTTAAATCTTTCAAGATTAATTACAGTCTTAGAAAAACATAAGATCTCTTTTTTTACAACAAGAACTAAAGTTCTTTGTACACTATATAGGCTAGAATTAACATGCACATTGCTTCCTCAGATGCAGAGAGTTCCTCCCCTACATTGGCATCTATTCCATTATTTTGCAAGAAATACTGAAAGTATCTGACATCTATATTTCTTTCCTCCACGTCTTCTCTCTTGCTGCCTAACTCACATGCTGTCTATCACTGTTACATATCTGATAAAAAGGATGAGACCATCTAGCATGAATATTCTTTTTTCTTTCTCTCAATAACTGACAGCCAGGATGACGACATTACCCTCTAAATGTCCAATGTGAACTTGCAGACAAGAGGATTGACTCAGACTTTGCCAGGTTTAAAGCAGGATCTGGAAGGAAGGCCTTTTTCCTTGATAATGCCTCAGCTGGTTTTGGCTTATTTTCCGAAACAGTCTCAAAGAATATTTTCAAAAGAACTCACAGAGCTTTGAATTTATTTTAATAAGTAGCTTCATAGAATAACTTACATGTCAGGAAACACTAAAGGTCTAGTAAAAAGTTGTTAAAGTATGAACGCATCTTGAGTAAATATTTTTAAACTTAAAATATATCTCTTCAGTCCATATTAACAAGGCTTCATGACTTTTGAGCACGCAAATACACTGTTACATTTTCTATCGAACATTTATAAAGTTTTACTGGAAAAAATGGCCCTAAGCCTAAAGATATTTTGTAAACTGAAAAGAAACTGACAATTTTTTAAGTGGTCCTGACGGGTTCTGATTTTTAAGTTGATATTTAATAAAATTATTTTGCATTATTCACTGATTTTTTCAGTTTCCAACCTTGAATTACGAATATCTCTGCCTACAAATATGAGAATTATGCTATTTAATTCAGTCAAAATTAGTATTCTGGATATGCTACAGAGTTTTAAATGACATCATAGTGAATCATAAGTTATAGAATGGTTTGGGTTCGAAGCAATCTTAAAGATCATCTAGTTCCAACCCCCCTGCCATGGGCAGGGACACCTTCCATTAGACCAGGTTGATCAAAGCCCCACCCAACCTGGCCTTGAACACTTCCAGAGATGGGGCAGCCGCATCTTCTCTGGGAAACCTGTTCTAGTGTCTCACCACCCCCACAGTAAAGTATTTCTTCCTAATATCTAATGTAAATCTACTCTCTTTAATAACATTACCCCCCATTATTACTACATTCCCTAATAAAAAGTCCTTCCCCAACTCTCCTGTACACCCTCCCCTAACTACTGGAAGGCCGCTATAAGGTCTTCCCAGAGCCTTCTCTTCTCTAGGCTAAATAACCTCAACTCTCTCAGTGTCTTCATAGGGAAAGTGCTCCAGCCCTGTGATCATCTTCCTCGTCTTCCTCTGTATGCATTCTGACAGGTCCATGTCTTTCTTGTATTGAGGACTACAGAGCTGAATGCAGTACTCAAAGTGCGTGTGGGTGGGTCTCATGACAGCAGAGTAGAGGGGCAGAATTGCCTCCCTCAACCACACTTCTTTTGATGCAGCTCAGGATACATGCCTTAAACACTGAGAAAAATACATATTTCTAAAATATACCAGTGCCTCATGAAACAATCCATATTACTGTGGCAATATATTGATACCACTTCACACAGAATTAAATGAAGCCCACTGCATGAAAGTTTTATGGGAAATTCTAGATTTTTGTTAAACAGAAGACACTTTTGCTTTCTGTTTTAAACTGATCTGACAAGGAAAAACAAATGAATAAACCTTAAAAGTCAATGGGTTTAGATAATGTGAGATTTGCCTGCCAATATGTGGTTTTAAATAGTATACTGAAGTACTATATTATTATCCCAAATATAATAGCCACTCCAAAAGAACACTTCCAGCCAATTTACAAAATCTCTGTTTGAATGCTACCAAGTATAACAATTTTCTTAACTAAGTAACTGCTAGTGAAATATAAACTAATTATTTTTCAGAAATATTCAAGCACCACTCATTACCTGCTGACTTGAGTGGGTATCTTTTGCAGTCAGTCTTGAAAACCCCGTTCCTTAACAGTATGTTCCAGAACTTGAATGCCTTCATTAAGAAATCTTACCGAGTATAAGCATTAATGTGAGCTGACAGCCTGACTAGCTCATGTTCACAAGGTCAAAATGCAGGACTGTGTTAAATACACATGGTTAAACACTGCAGGAGAGAAGAAGGGGTTCTTGTGTAAGTTAATTCCATTTCAATAGAATCTGTTTTGCTTAATTATGAGATCTGAACTTCCACTCTTACTAAGAAATTCTCAGCTGGTAAGTCAAGAAAAGCATGTTCCCTAAAGCACACAATGCTTAAGTAGGCACTTGGAAGTCACATGGTCATTAGGAAACCATTTTTGTATTACCAGTTATATTTTTTATTTACTGAGTTTATATCCAATAACACTCAGCTGTATCAAAGATTAGCTGTTGCCCCTTATCTGATTTGCTACATCTCCTCCTTAAGAAGAATCTTCGGTCACCTTTTTTTTCTCTTTAGTCAGGTTATTTAGTACAAGGAGATACCTTGCCAACTTCCTGAGGGAGTCAAATGCAAATCACTTGCACACTTCCTATGTGCATTGTTGCTGAGAAGAAAGCCCAATTTTGTTAGCATCTAATGTGCACCAAACCAAATCACTTTGATCAAAGGTTTTCAACTTTTAAACTTTCACTTTCTTGTCACCCTTCAATCAGACTGCTCTCCTTCTTCCCTAATTTCAACACACACTCATGGTAGGAAATTATGGTACTACTCTAGTCCCAAAAGGACTTAACTGAAAAATTGTATCTACATTCTTACACAGGCCTTAGAATCCAAATTTAAGTATTTGTTTGGCTTTTGAAAGAAAAAAATGGGAAGTTATGTAAGCAGCTACATTTTAGACCCACCAGGTATAAGGATTAGAAACCAAATATTCAGAAACCAGGCAAACAGGTTAGGTAAACCTTCCATTCCCCATCCTCCATGAAAACATACCCCAATATTATTTGCCTGTAGACTTTCACAGTAAAAAAATAGTATTATGCTTCAAAGGCAATCCATGTTTCTGTAGGAATGTAAAGCCAAAATGAAAATTAAACCTCCATAATAATCCATTTTTAATGCTAAAATTAGAATAGAGAAATGTAATTTTTAACTTTGTAATAAAAAGCTATGGAAGACAGAATAATATATACTTAGAGCCCATAAAAAAACCAAACCAAACCAAACCAAACAAATATCAAAGCTCTATAAAACTGTTGGAGAGTAAAGGCTTTTATAAGGACACTAAAAAGGGAATAGGAATATTTTAAGATCAAAATATTTCTTTATAGACAAATGAAGGCTTAATTTTTAGTAACAGTTGCAGTATCTACAGTGGTCCAGAAGTCATTTACGGGGAACAGTTACATGATCCAAAGTTGAATTTCAAATACATTACATGAACATTCCAATAACACAATTCCAATTTCTTCAGAGAGGAAAAGATGTTTCAGCAAAGAAAGTTCAGTCCAATTTAAATACAGTATATCCAGCTTAGCTGTTCAAATAACCCAGTCAACCCAAATAGGAAAAACTTCTAGTTACAGTACAATGACATCTAAAATATTTTATATTCTTATCATTCTCAACATTCTCAACAGTGCTTTCACAGCTGAATGCAACCTTAGTCAGCTATTCATCTCAAAATAACATCAGCTTCAACTGAAATTTTAGCATCTACATTTTGTTCTTTCAAGTTACTAGGAGTGTTAATTCACTGTAAAGCTATTTACAGGGAGAAAAAAAACACAACCAAACCACCAAAAAAAAAAAAAAAAAAAAAAAAAAAGACAAACAGGAAAAGCTTGATTAAAATTCCTCTTTTTCTACTGTTAAGGAAAAACCCCTATCTTTTCAGTATTGGAATATTATACTATGCACTGTATTACATTTTCCTATGTTCTATATTATATTGTATGAATATTGTAGTTTAACATACTTGCATCTCAGATAAAAAGCCTATTCAACCATACAGCAATTCAAAAAGAATGGGAGCAAAGTAAAACGTCTTCACAAATTACACTTAATGACTTTTATCCTTCATATTGTGTCTTGTCAAGTAAAAAAAATCATTACACAACGAAAAAATGTAAGAGACAAAAGACAATGTTTTTATGGGTAGGAATATCCACGTTCAAGACAGAGGCTACATGAATACCTTACCAAGCAGAAAAATGATGAACTAATTTACAGTGTGATCTCATTTAAAAATTTACTTCCCAGAAATAATTCTTCAGCAAGCAGTGACCATTTTGCCACATCTACTTAAGAGGCAGAAGTATCAGGAGTCTGTCACTAGTCAAAAAAAAAAAAAAAAAGAAACAAGTAGCAGGAGAAGATAAGAGTTACCTAAAACACAATGGTACAGAAGGGATTTCCTCCTAAATGAAGCTTCAAACAAAAGCTCAAGCTGTCTAAGGGAGGTAATAACATGGCCTTCAAAAACAGTCAGTGTACGTGTTTAAGGGCATGAAGGGTAAAAATAGAAGTCTGAACAACTAGTAAAAATTCAGTTTGTAATCGGGTGGTATCTCTAAACCAAAATTCTTTTGGTTTAAGTGTAAAAAAAAATAAATATCTATGTATACTCCAAAGAAGCAGAGCTAACATATTATCCTTATGCAGCCAAAACAATCAAAATTTAGGTCACAGATTTTTAGTAACTACTGTAAGTTAAAATGTATGAGGAAGAACAGTGTAAACCAATTCTCTTTCTTTCATAGTGTAATTTCACTACAAGAAATAGAAGTCCAATAACGTAGAAGTGGACTAACACATTAGCTCCAATCTTTATTAACAGATGCTCTCTTTACCACAGTCAAATACTAATACCAAATAATAGAATACAAAGCTGTGGTCCAACAGATCCCCTAATGGGAGCACAGAAAGCACAGGGTCCCCAGTATCGATGCTTTCACTTTGACTCAACTGTTGTTCATTTATTCAGTATCTAAAATGCCATAAGAAGTCATACAACATGCCTGCCTGACTTGATGGAGCTACAAATTATTACTTGCAAGACATCTGCCCAAAAGGATGGCAAAATGTGTCTTTAGAGGTGGGAATGTGTGAGCCAGGATATGGGACAGCTGAGAAGGAGCCTTTTTTCTTTCAACTCCACTGTTGAAACAACAACCGTCCAGCAACGGTTGTCCAGCAACAACCGTCATTTAGCATCATGAAACTATTTAATTATTAATCTTTAGATACTTTAATAAAAACGTAGCGTATGATCAGATTACATTACACAAACCCATGTGTTACTCACTTGTCTCCCATCCTGAAAATTACCATTTATCCTAATATATTGCATGATGTCGTTCCATCTTTTTTCAATACATGCTATTGCGCTTATGCCCAATTTGAAGTAAGAATGTTTAAGAACTCTTTTACAGAGCACAGTAAACTATGTATCCTCTTTATCCTCTTACACAATTTTGTTAAATAAAGTAGTTTGCTAAGCAATATTCTTTCTTCCTGTTTTCAAAATAACAATTCGTTTTAGGGCCCCGTACAGATTTACAGATCTCTTGCTTTAAAATTTTTATTATTTCACTATGAATTGAAGCTGGATGGAGATGGGATTTAGCAGGTTTACATGCCATAGCCTTGAAGATTCATACTACACATCCTACCTATCTCATCCCCCTACACATTTTTATTAGCTTTTTAAGCTGTGCAAATCCAAGATACGCCAAATTAATTCCAGCAAATTAAGCTGGAATTCTTTTTGGATATTTGAAATCACCAAACCAGTGAATAAAGCTGGAGAAAAGCAATAGACTGACAGAATTAACAACAGGGTCTGAGCCATGTCCTACTGAAGTCAGAGAGAGACTTCCTAGTGATCTAGAAGCTGAATTAGGCTATTAAAGTAGGCAAAGGCAGTGGAATTCATACAGTACTAAGCACAATCAGCCTCAAAGAAGCATTTATACTACTAGGGACTAGGCATCTAGGGACCACATCTGAAGGAAGAAGGAAGCACTTAAAAAAAGGGAAACTCTGTGCTTCTCTACCTTTCTCTCTCCTTCCATCATACTACACATTAAAAAGACTCGAGGTTTATACAATCCTTAGAGCCAGTGGTTGTAGGGTGGGGTGAAGTTTACCAGACAGACCCAGGAGTCAGGAAAAAGGGGCTTTAAGGCAACAGAAAAGGCAAGCATTCAAGAAAGTAGTATCAGTGAAAGACTGCTCTTTGAGCAAAACATGTATTAGAGAATGTATTAGCTACATTAGAATATGTATTAGATAACTTATGACAAACTAATCCATCACGTGAATTTGGAAAGTTTGGATGGGTAATAATGGCTGTAGAATTGTAAAAACCCATGCCTGAGTTCCAAGTTTCCTGTTTCTCCTCCATGGGCACAAAAGATGTGTGTTGATAATATTCCTTATATTTATAGACTACTTCTAAACAGACTTAAATACTGATCAGACAGTTTTCCCAGGTGTTCAGAATAAAATGAAAACTGACTGCTAAAAAATAAAGTAGTTCTTACAATCATGATTGAAAAATGAGTTGGCAGAAAATATTAAATGTTAAAAAACATAAAAGGCAAGAAAAAAATCTAACCTGACTTGAGTTGCAAAAGACCATAAACTAGCTTTTATCTACCCCAAAACCAAAGGCATTGTGGACAGTTTTGTGAAATATCAACTTAGTGGTCAGTAATGCTCAAAGGAATAGAAATAATGCTTTGAAACATTGAAAAGAAACAAGCAAGTCTGATGAAAAAAGATTTCAGTTTGTAAAGTCAGGTATGAAAAGATAAACAGAAAAAAATTACTCACTGTCTCACAAAACTGCATGTATCTGATGAAACTGTCAGAGCATGCAAATTTTAAAACAAATGAAAAGGAAACACTTTTTTCTGCAAAGGAGTCAATTCACATGTTGCAGTAGTAGCAAAACACTAACTGGATTAAGACAATTATTTAAAAATGGGAGGACAGTGCCACTAGAGACAATTCAGACATTAACATGCCTCAAGAAGTCCCTGAACTTCTATTTCTTGGCAGCTAAAATCTTCTACATTTTCGCTGCTATTCAAATTCCTCCCTAAACCTCTGTTGCTCATCACTGTCAGAGGCAGGACACTGAGGTACTCAAATCTCTGACCTGTATGGCCTTGCTTACATCATGAAAATGTGACTAAGGAGGGGAAAGAAAATACAAAGGACCCACTTCAACAGGCACAAGGAACCAGACTTTTACATTACTGTTATACGTCACAGTCTATACCATTACACTAGGTGCACAATTATAAGTAGCAACTATATAGCCAAAACAGTTCTGTTTTCTCTAAATAATGTTTGCTTTCCAATGGGATATATAGTAAATCTTTCTGCCACTAAAGTAGCAGATGGTGTGTTCTGTGGACATGCTTTACCCTCCATGAAGCAAAAAAATCTCAGCTCTCTCTTTTAAAATCAAATACTTTTTTTTTCTTTTAATAAGACAAGTTTCTAGTCCTTTCAGTTACAGAGAAGAAATTGAAAACCCGAATTCTAAGGATTCTGAAATGGAAATGTACATCAGTACAGTTCTGGTTTTTCTTCCTCCTAAAAGTTGACTGTGCAAGTGTTGTTTTATAAAATTATATAGTGTATAGTAGAAATTAAGCACAGAAATGTGCAGCCCAGAACCATCCATATTCATCAGCTGAATCTGAGAATTTCCAGACATACAGAACCAAACACAATAACAGACATGGGAAAAAATAATATTAAAATAAAAAATCTTGCTCAAAAGCAAAAACTTCTGCTGCAAAATAGGTAGTCCTTGACTTAAAGTGTTAGAGGAGGCAAACGAGGTGTTTCTAAATCAAATGCAGAATAAATGCAGTGGCTAATCATGTAGTACAGCATGACTGTACTAAAATGCAAAGGTGTGACACTGAAAAAGGCAATTGTGATTCTGGAACTAATCAAAAACTTACTTTCAGCAACAGAAAGAAGTATTGGCATCATTGCAGGTGACACTGTAAGACTCTTTAGATTACCTTGTACACTTCTGGTCACTTACCTTCAAAAAAAGCAAATTACATAGAAGACCTACTGCAACGATTGGGAAAATCAAGAATTTTACTGAAAAGTAATACTAAGATAGTTTGGCTTATCTAGCTATGAAAAATTAAATTCAAGAAGGAATATTACAACCTTATATATGCAATTAGGGATAAACATAGAGAGAAAATAACAACCTAAGCTATAGGATAATGCTGTAATAAGATGAGATAGGTACAAATGAGTCACGAAAAAAGTAAGACGAAAAACTGCAAAGTTACCTAATCATCTATGAAATACTTCTCTTTGAAAATTGTGTTTCAAATGGTAGCAGAGGCTTGAAACCTACATTGTTTTACACCAGAAACAGTATTTTTAAACAAGTTGTCATCTGACCATGACACAGAAATATATACTTGAGATATGAGCACACAGAAGTCTGATTAACTATCACATAAGGAAATGCCGAAAACAAGGCTTGGATCCTGCTTGTTCCACCATCTTACTTAATAAGTCTTGTGCTTTGTGACTTTCAGTGCTCACACAAACATTCTTGTTTTTCCAGAAGCATGATTTGATATTAGGTTTGCTAGACTTCAGTTTTCACTGATTAAAAAAAAAACTGTGAGAATTTGGCTCTATCTAGCAACAGATTTTCGAGAGGAGGACAAGCATGCTCCAGATGGTACGAAAAAAAATCTCAGCTGTCTTATTGTTGCATCTTGCTTACTTTTTCATGGATAGACTAATTGATCCACTTGAGGTCAAGAACGAATTTTAGTTACGTCAGATTGTCAGGGACTTATTTATTGCTTTCTTTGGAGTATAAAGTATGGTCTACTTTTTAAGGTCATTTGGCTTTTGTACCTACACGTGTTACTCCTATTGCAAAAATATAAGATACTGGTAAAGATCTTGGTTGATCCTTTCCTTTCCCTGAAATGTCACCCTGTAAGTCTCATTTTCTCAAGTGTAAAAAAAAAACAACCAAAAACAAAAACAAAAAACCAAACCAACCAAACAAAATCCCACAGTGCTTTGTAGTAGGAAGTATTTTATAGACCTCTCAAAAGTATCTACTCATATCCCTAGATGTAATGTAAGGGCCCAGACTCAGTTCTAGTACCTTTTACCCTATGATCTTCTTCGAGAACCTTTATACATTTCTGAAAGTAAGACATTAATTAGCAGCACAGCACATCCAAAAAAAAGCCCCTGGATTCTCATCTGAACAGCCTTTAACACAGCTTTCTCCTAAATCAGCAATTAATTCAGAGTAAGCATATTTAGTAAATGGATGAATTCAGCTACAAAGAACTGTTCCACAGACTGCAACATCCAATGTGCCTCAAATAAATGTGACCATAGCCCTACTTGGCCGAGTTCTTTATATACTAAGAATTTACGTGTTCTAGTAAGTTTTATTACATGATCTTGAGCATTTGGAAAACCTTTAAATGGTTTCCCATTCCCAGAAAACCTTTGCACTTTTCCCCATGGGGTACAAACATAGTATTTTAGTTTTTAAAAGCCTTTGTTCTCTCTCTATCATAAAAGGATTCCTTTTCACATTAAGGTCATTGAAAGCTTGGTGGGTTGTTGCTTTGTTGGGGCTTTTTTTGTTTGTGTTGTTGGTTTGTTTGTTTTCCTGAGTAGGCAGGAGCCTAAAGGAAAGGGATAGAAAGAAAAATAAGTTATTTGACTTAAAAGTGCGCAAATACTAGGGAAGCAAGTAAGAAAGTGACTTAAGGGACACTTCATTTATATGTCCTGTAGTGAGTAAGTAGTAAACCACTAGGAACCTTGCAAAATATCTATCAGATATTATTATGGCTATAAAAAGGCAGCTTTGAGTAATTGTACAAAGGAACAAAGTTTTGAAGATTCAAATGCTGCTTGCAGTTGCATTTTAATCCACCAAGTTCAATTTTGAAGAAGTGGCTGGTTTCCTCACTAGTTAAAAAGTATAGGCAAGGTCTTTTGAAAGTCTCTGAACTGTCAGATGCTATCCAAAATGTCAATGAAGAAAACTGCCCAAGAATGAAATCACATCTTACTAGCTGGAATGGAGCAAACTACAGGTCATACTAGTTTTAATGGCTAATCAGCCTGAACAGCAAGACAAACAAATGTGTCAGTAGAGAGAACTATAAAAATACAAGAGATAGATATCGTCTTTGATGATTTCTTTTGATAGAATGCAGTGAAAACAAAACAACTCAAAAAAAACCCACCAACTCTGCAAGAAATAAATACACTGCTGGATGCCATCCTGCCTTCTAAAGCCAAGATATAAGGCATAATTACTGCCTTTTGGGCTTCCGCTACTGCTAACATCGCATATCAGAATTAATGATGCTGCCATGCAACACCTTTGTAGGTTATAGATAATTTCAGAACACTAAGAACAAATGACTATTCTTGAAGACATTACTGATGACATTTTGGACATGAACTTTTGTCTAGGTGTGGATTTAGAACATAAATGTACCATCTCTAACAAGACTAATTTCTTCATACAATTCATGTCACTAAATGGGGGTCAGATAATTGACTTCACTAAATGGGTTCCCTTTAGTTCCTTCTGCTACCTGTTGTTCACTGAAGAATTTTCAGTGAAATTATCTCAAATGTTTTCAAATCGATGTTTTAACATGCAAAACCAAAAGACACTGCTAGCTTGCTATAATTTCTGAGCCACCTATGAGCATCACCTAGTATGCACATACTTTGTTTTATGTGACAGGGGATATATCAGCTATATCATGGTTGTCAAGCATCAGACTAGCTACCAAGCGTCTAGTCACACTAATAAGTAAATGACAAATTCATTAAAACTCATCTATAGGGTAACAAAAGAAAAGCTTTTTCATAATGGGGAGACATTAATATAAGCATATATGCCACACATACTTGAACTCCTAGGCTATCAATGCCAAAATGTCTCTAGAATTTTTTAGAAAGATAGAAGATAACTATCAAGACTGAAAAATACTTCATCAACACAAGACAACCTATAGAGGCATCATCTTGAGAGGATGAGGAACTAAAACTCTGTAACATCCTAGGTATAAATGATCACAATTATTTTCTATTTCTTATATGATTCATAGTCAAGTCCAAGCCTGTGATATGCAGACAATGGATTTGAAAGTAATCTGTGACCCAAAGCTGAAATCAATTCCAAATCAGGATCCAAATCAAATGAGGGAGAAGAAATGCGAAATGAAAAGTGACAATTCTGATTGAGTATTCTTCAGAACATTTTAGCAGCTATCCTTTACTTCAGTAGTAAATGAAATCAGTTACACAAATATAACAGGTGGAAAAAAGAGGAAGCTGAGAATAATTAACATAAAGCTAGAAGTTTACAGAAATCTAGTAACAGAACCAAAAATATTTAAGGAAAAACCCTTGTCAGATAAGATGAAACAAAAAATGTATAAAGTATTTCTGCAAGCATATTAAAAGCACAGGAATTCTAACAATTATGAGTCTGCTATGAAATGGAACATTTTCAGTTGACAGACAGAAACGCCCAGTAAGTACTGCTCTCTTGTGGATTGGAAGAAAGCCAGATGATATTGATCTTAGGTGGTGATGATCATAAACATTTCCCATTCCATCAGTAGCTAAGGAAATATCTAATTTTAGTAATGATTGGTTTACATTTTTAAATGACAAAAGAGTGTCTAAGTTTGTACCCAGTAGCTTCAAAAGGGCTACATAGCAAGCAAATTGATGTGTTAACAGTGATTTTCAAGATCCTGAAGCACTGGGGGTGTTGTGCCAATAGTTATTTACACATTGATCTTTACATATCTCCTGAGTAAGCATGAACTTGTCAGGACAACACTGACAGAATGACTAAAGGAATGGGATAACTTCAAAAATCATGATGCAGCACGGCTAAATATAAAACTCAACAGTTAGAAAAAAACAGGTATGCCATATCATTAGGGTGGAAGACTCCACACTGAAAAGTGGTAACTTCAATTTTAAAGAATCTGAGAAAAGGGCTGAATATAATCCTTGAATGTATAGATAAGGAACAGAGGAAATGGAATTCATTACAGAAGTTTACACTACCTCCATTATTGCTATAAACTTATGTTGCAACTGCCTCTGAAGATCATGTACAGGTCTAATGATTGAACTCCAGGAAGTACAGAAAGGTATGGTTCAACCACTGGGAATATGTCTCTTAACAAAGACTTGATTGATACAGTCTGTTCAGATTATCAAATGGAAAATAAATTTCCTAATAGGTACCTTCTTGATTTAGGAAAAAGGGTAACAAGGTCTACAAAGCCAAGTGCAAGGTCCTGCACCTGGGTCAGGGCAACCCCCAGTACCAATACAGGCTGGAGGATGAAGGGATTGAGAGCAATCCTGAGGAGAAGGACATGGGGGTACTGATGGATGAAAGACTAGATACGAGCTGGCAATGTGCATTTGCATCCCAGAAAGCCAGTGGTATCTTGCTTGGGCTGCATGCAAAGAAGCATGGCCAGCAGGTTGAGGGATGTGATTTTGCCCCTCTACTCTGTTCTGGTGAGACACTACGTGGAATATTGCATCCAGCTCTGGAGTCCTCAGTACAGGATAGACATGGATCTGCTGGGGATCTGTCCAGAGGAGGCCACAAAAATAATCAGAGGGATGGAGCACCTCTCCCATGAGGAAAGGCTGAGAGAGTTTGGGTTGTTCAGCCTGAAGAAGAGAAGACTCTAGGGAGACCTTATGTCAGCCTTTCAGTTCTTAAAAGGGGCCTATAAGAAACATGGGGAGAGACTTCTTAGCGCGACCTGTTGCGATAGGATGAGGGATGATGGTTTTAAACTAAAAGAGGTGAGATTCAGGCTGGACATAAGGAAGCGCTTTTTTACGATGAAGGTGGTAAAATACTAGCACAGGTTGCCCAGAGACGTGGTGGATGCACCATCCCTGGACACATTCAAAGCCAGGCTGGAAGTGGTTCTGGGCAACCTGCTCTAGTTGAAGATGTCCCTGCTCATTGCAGGGGGTTGGACTAGATGACCTTTGAAGGTCCTTTCCAACCCAAACTTTTCTATGATTCTATGATTCCATGATATAATACATGGAAATGGAAACTAAATGGTGAGGTGTGCTCCTTTAATAACACTCTTAGTGTTCAAATGATTTGGAAAGATTTCAGTGGATTGCAATGAAAAGTGTTGATTGAAATATGAATATTTTCTTAAAAATACATATTATTTAATCCATGAATCCATTTAATCTTGGCATTTGTGAGATTAATTGATAAGCATAGATAAACTGATGAGAATCATTATATATATCTTGATGAGGGCCACAGAAACCCACTGGCTGTGTCTGGAGTGGTGAATCAGCATTACCCACCATCTGGGCAAGTTTGTTAAAATGCACAGTAATTATACCCACCCTCCACTCATTTGGACATTGGCTAAAATTGAACATAAGGCATGCAATGCATACAACACAAAACATAGAGTAGTACCTATTTAAGTAATGAACTAGACTTAAATTACATTCACAGGTAAGATAGCTAAGCCTTTGAGGTTTGTTTTAAAACAAATTTTGCTAAAATCAATATTACTTGAAATGCCTGCTATGGAAAATTTGCTCGAATTAAAATATCCCTTCTTGATTGACTGCAGCTGCAAAATGCATTACTAATGGATGTCAAAAGAAAAGCAAAATTTTCTGAAACTCAGTATTCTGGTTCATTGGAAAAGAAGAACATAATACAAATGTAATGTACAAGGAAATAAATAAAAAACATCATTGTGCATAACATTTTATTAGCAAGATAAATGGTTAAAATTAATTCAGAAAGCTTGCCTCAGAAGTGAAACAATGTTTGTCTGCTTGTGCCCAATTAATATTGCCGCTTTTTCATACTATTGCTGATAAAGGCATGCTAGTTCTATACAGATAACATAATAAAATTGGAAGAATTTTATGTTCAAAAGAACTAAACATAAAGGCAATTTCACATGGGAATATCTGGGGGGAAAAAAGACATCTATCAAGTGACCCTGATGTCTGATATATTCACAGCTTTAACATGTTGGCTGTCCATAAACAGACCACATTACTTCTGAGTATATTTCCACTCTTTTCCTATATAATATAGTTTATCACCAATTGGATACTCACTTCCTTACTTTTACTACAACCTTCCTTACTTTTACTACAACCTTCCTTATCTCCTTTGTCTCAGATCTTTGAGGATATGGCTTGCTTTATAGATCTTTATCCTCCATTTGGCCTTTAGTTAGTTCAGATATTAAATTCTAAAGGAACTATTCTTATCAACCTGTATGGTCTCCCACATTACATATACCAGCAGATTTCTTACATCAAGACCATAAACTACACTGAGTTGAAAAATAAGCTTCTGAAAAATATTTAACTGTGATTTACAGTTTTTTAATATAAAGTTCCCCAATTCTAGAATAAAACATTTACCCTTTTATAGTCTGAAACACTGGTTTCCTTTCAGCAAATGGATTTTGTTGCATCTAAGAAAACTTTTTAGGGAGCAGCCACCTAACAACCATTATCAAGTAAACATTGCACCTTCTTTAAATAGCCTGTATTTTTTCACTCTTAATCTTGAAGGTAGCTGTAGAACTTTCTTAATCTCTTCCCAGAGTAAAAATCCCTTTGGAAGACCTGAACCTAAAATTGGATACAGTTAATGACCTTACTAATGTTTTTCACACTTATCTCCCATATGGGCAAATCTGGTCACACTTGATTTCTGTTCAAACCTCTCTGAAGGCAGAATTTTGTCTGAATGAAACACAAAGTCATGAAACACAAGCCTACAGTCAACAAAAAAACCCCAAAAGGTACTGACTTCTCAAGCCGTTAGGAACTCACCCATTTGTAACTCTTACTGTTCCTTTATTTCTTTTCTACCCAACTAATTGTTCTACAATCTTATCACTACCATGAGCCAACTTTGGGATTGCAACACTCACATGATCAATACATGAAATGTTAGCAGTCCATTTAATTTTTCAGATGCTTGTATTCCTGCTCCAGACTATACCTCACCTCCAGTCCTGTTAAGCCTTCTCAATTATTTCTCCTTTTTCACATGCAAGATATAATCACAATAACCAAAATAACATAACGCGATAGCCGTAATAATAGTACATCACATGCACTTCACGTATGATATCCACAGATAGGGTTCTTCCTAAGCCAAAGCCACAGAGAAGAGCCTCCTGCTTCTTTCCCTGCCTCTTTCACTCTCTTTCATTACCCCTTATTTTCCTGTCCACCAGGTTGACTATACTGGCTGCACTGTTCTGAGGCCAGCTGGACTTCGTTTAACCACTTCCCACAGTATACTGTGTTGGAAGATGATCTACCTTATTATTCTCCACCATGACTTGTACGCAATTATTTCTGCCAGGGTTTGATCACCTCAAGCTACAGTGCCATACAGGCCTACAATAAATATGGTAGTGTTCTGCAAGCTTGTACAATAATAATCTACTTATGTATTAAGTAATTAACGATTAATCATCTATTTATGGATGACAAAGTAATAGTAAAATTAGTTTTTACACTGAGCCATAAATCATTCAAAATAGAGTTGCATAGAAATTTTTCATTCTACATTTACAATTAAATTTTCACAGACAGGTTTAGACAAAATGTCAAGATGTAGTTTCTTTCTAATTTAGAAAATAAGCTTCTAATAGTGAAAATGGAAGATATAAGCGGGGGGTTAAATAAAAAGGTTTGTGATATGTCTTTGTTGCCAATGCTTACCTTGTCATCTACAGACAACTAGCTAATTAATATGTAACTGATAATAACAGCATGTACTCCTGTGCTACTTCTGGCATATGGGAAAAATCTCTAAGATTACTCCAGCAGAATCCCAAAATACATTTGATTGCAGTCTGAAAATGCATTTCAGATCACAATTTCCTTTAAACATAAGTATTTGAATCAGTCCTGCCTTTTACATACCGCTTCTGACAATAAACCCCACTTTTCAGGTTTTTGAGCCCAATCTCATGCTAGGGGTTGTCGAAGCAACTGCCTGACCAATATTCCTACCTCCATCCCACCATCACCCCTGGCCTTGCCTGCTAACTCACTGAACAGAGGAAATAGAAGCAAGGTAACTCCGTATTTTTTTCAGTAGCTCTTGCCAGAGCCTTAGCTTACCACACTACCATCTACAGTCGAAAGCCAGGAAAAAAGATGCTGATAAACCAGGAAGTATTAGTATTGTAGATTGAAGTCTAACAGGTATCTTTAAAATCCTCTGCTAACAACATTAACTGTGAGAATGCCTAGAAGAAGACTCCACTGGTAGTTTAGGATTCTTTTTTGTTCCTTTGAATAGCAGTCAGAGAGCAAGAGTGATTTGGACATTTTTGGAATCTACTCTCACTCCCTCATTAAAAAAAATCTACACTGTAAGGGCAGTGAGGCACTGGCACAGGTTGCCCTGAGAAGCTGTGGCTGTACCATCCCTGGAAGTGTTCGAGGCCAGGATGGATGGGACTTTGAGCAACCTGGTCTAGGGGAAGGTGTTCCTGCATGTGGTAAGGGGGTTGGAACTAGGTGATCCTTAAGGTGCTTTCCAACGTAAACCATTCTATGATTTGATGATTTATCTCCTGCTTCCACTGATTCAATTTCGTCTGTGAATGGAGCATCCCACACAACCTGGGTGCCTCCAGGAAGTAGGGGCTACTACCTGGAGTGCTCTGCTTGGTGGTTTTGTGATCCAGTTTTGAACCTTTGACACTCAAAATACCTCCTTTTTTTTTTTTTCTACGCATCTTTTGCTCCAATCACCTTCTTTGAGGTCCTTATGCTTTTGCTTACAGGAGAATGAAAGATCCCAGTGTGCAGATGTATGTTCTCAAAACTAAGCTGTGTTTCTGAGTGACCACAGTCAGTGTGTATTTGTAAAGTGCAGAAACTTGAATGGTGTTAAACAGTGAAGGCATCTGAAAAAATAACTTTAAGTCTGAGATCAGTATATTGATAATTAGTATAGTTGCAAATAAGCTGCTTCTATAGCAAATTATACAGTGTAGAGCTCATTTCTGGTAAACCACATTAAATTGTGTTTTCAGTTAATCATCTGGCAAATTTACCTTCTGAAAAGTTGCACTGCTGTCAAAGCATACAAGGGTAAGCAAATACTGCTACAGGCTTGGACCCCCACTTATAAGAGGGTTCAAAGATTTTTTTGTATTTCAACAGATTTATTTGAGTAGCATCAATCAAAGTTCTGGGTTTCACAGACTTGGACTGTGGTAATTTGAATTTCATTAATCTTATATTACTTCATTTAATTTTTACATCATAATTTTTTTTAATTTTATTCTCTAAGCAGCCCTGTTCTTCCTATCAACAATCATCATAGCTAATTGAGAGAATAAGACTTTTTTTTTATACAGACACTACATCTTAACTACTAATGGAAAGAAAAGGATAGCATTTCTTTATCACACTATTTGAGAAATTATTTTTCTTCTACGTATGAATCTTCTTAATATCTAAGTAGAAGGAACTGCCTTTGCCTAAGGAAAAATCAAGAAATCAATTAATTAATCAATTAATGCTATAAACAAATATTTATGTTTTAGCAACTTCTGCTTTCTTCAGAAGTTATATCATCAATAAATATTTCCACACATTGCAACGCCAAAATAACCACACAAATCACTGTAACAAGGATACATTGACCTCATTTAGACAACTGATTCAAAATCTAGGTGCATCTAATAGTCATATTCATATGAGGTAATTAATATTTGTCTCACACTCCTTTTCTCAGAATACTCTGAGTTTCATTGTAATTGCCATTAACTGGTTAATTGTCTTCCGCATGTAAAATGTTAGGCACACAATCTGAGCATGTGGTCACAAAGGTGGGATCTAGCCAGCAAGAAAATTTTCAGGAAATAGTAATTACAGTCTTTGCACTCACATCCCTCTGTAAATGCTAGCTCCTCAAAAGACAAAGCCACTATGACCTCACCTTTTCTGGTCTGGAGTACACTTAAATTAATGTAGCTGCCTAAAACATGTTACCTGGTTTCTGCCCTGAAGTATCTATGTTTCTCCACTGATTTCACAGGAAGCCCATGATGCTTTGATCAGTATCTGAAGTTAGCTGAGACAGAGCTGGGCAAAGGTCTCATGTCCTTTTCTCCAGCCTACAATGTTCTTGATGCCTGATACCAGCTTCTGAAGCTCGGTCTTAGCTTTTGAAATATTCCTTCTAGATTTTGAAATCTTAATACAAGCTTCACTTTAGAGTCAGTAAATATACTGACTCTAAAAGTTTATATGACTAACTATTGCTAAAAACTATTTTAGCAATGCAAAGAGTAAAACCATTCTGCTGAAACTTAGAAACTGCAGATAAATGCAACAAACACTGTAAATGCCTCCAGCCTCTATACATTCTCTGTTTCTGGGGATTTTTGCTATTTCTTTTTATAGTTACTTGACTTCTGAATTAAGTCCAGTAAAGAAAAACTAAATACAGAATGGGAGTTTAAGCAAACACAACTTCTGATGATGTCTTACAAACTTCACACATGATTAGGTGACTGTTACCTCTTTGGAAAAAAGGCTGTCAGATTGGTGCTAGGTCAAATTAATGTTTAACCCATGGGAAGACTGTGATACTACTCTTTAGAGAATCTTCCAAAATAATTTATAAAAATCTTCTGGAAAATGTAACATACAAACACAGCCCAAACATCTTTCTGAAACAAAGTCCTTCTTTGTCAAAAGGTATTTTAGATAAAGGATGAATAAAATTAATTAATTTTAGTTTCAGTTCTTTTACTGGCCTTGCATTGGACTGAAAGACAGTAGAACTAGCAAAATAGAAGTGATGCTCACATGGTACAGAAAACAGAGATAGTAGCAGTAGTATTTGCTCTGTTAATAATGCTATTGAGTCCATCAGTTTTAATAAGGCATTCATCTATTGTAAACAATAATTTCTACATAATATTAAGGAATGATAAACTTCCAGGGATCATACTGAAATCTCAACTGTTAGTATACTATACAATATTGCCATACAGTAAAAATAACAAAAAATGCCTCCATTTTCTAACTTTACCTGTAACTAAGTAGCGGAAATAAAATATAGCTAGAAATGGAAAACATCTATTAGATCATCTAGCTTGTTTCCATGACAATGAAGCATCTTTCCCCAGACTACATTTTCCAGACTTTTCTCAATCTAATTTCAGAAGTGTTTTTTTTTTTTTAAGGCTTATACCATTTCCTATCTGATTTGTACTCTAATGTGGTCAATTACGAAATTTGCATGGACATTCAGTCAAAACCTTCTACTCATTACATCACACTTCGGGACTTTTTTTTTAATCTCCTACAGAAATCTCTTTCTTCTTGCTGTTTGCTTAATTAATACACATATATGCTGGTAATCTGTCTCCTTTCAACTCTAACTAAACTAACCCTGATACATTTCCATTCCTCTTCACTATTCTCACGTGGAGTTTTTTAGCTCTTCTTATGGCGTCTCTGAAATCTCTATTTGCTAAACATATGTATCCAGAACTACGCACAGTGATCCCAGTGTCTGTGTCTCCAAGATCCTTAGGAAAGCATGTACCGCTGTCTATTTAACAGTTAGAAATACTACATAAAACCTAAGATGGTGTTCAAAACTTTTTAATTAGGAGATAACCCGCCAGTCATGGTCAGCCCCAACAGGCACCTGTGGGCTTTATGTGGAAAACATTAACTTTCCATTCTACAAATTAAGTCTATCTAAAGTTCACTGCTATTTTCTGAAATTCTGTATTATCTCAGTCTCTGTTCCTGAGTGAAAAACAATAAATATATGTTCAGCGCTAAGAGTTTAAATATAATGCTCCTTTTTCCAGCTAGTTCACTAGAAGCCAAAATTCTCATCGACATATAGAAACATGGTTTAGAGAAGGAATATAAGGATGCTGGGGAGGAATACTGGAAGAGCTTTTAATGGCAAAATGTATACCTATTTTATTGTATGAGATTTACTAAGGACAACAGCAGATACTGTCAACCTCTTTTAATAAATTACTTCATATATACGACTTAAAATAATTAAGTCACCAGGCTAAAAAGAATCTCTATCGACCAATCAAGATCAATAATGATTCATGGAAAACAGTGTTTAGTTAGATGGTTATAGTATTTTTAGTTAGAAGATCATAAAGAAACTGAGAAAGGTTTTACTAGTACCTTATTCCATGTACTATTTTCACAGAGTTGAAAAAAAAAAGGAGACCAAATATGATATTTAAAATATTATTTTACAGGATTAGAGATGCTTCAACATACTCAGACAAATCCAGCTTTCCTGAGAGAAAGCTGGGAATACCCGAGATTTTTCCTTCATACAAGCGACAAAGTTAAATTC
>NW_009934050.1:36014-36876 GCF_000696875.1 Nestor notabilis | reverse complement strand
GGGGGGGGGGGGGCGAAGGAGGATTTAATATTGTAGCATTAACTATGGAACCATAATTAATCCATGACAATACATGGACGCCTGTGTAAATGTAGTATCATCCCTGGTTAAATATGCATACTTATTTGTTTTACATGATTATATGCTACAAATAAGATGCATCAGCCTTGCAGCAGAAAGTGCAACTAATCAACACAAAGTATATCACAGACAGAAAATATAATCAGGTGAAATGGAGGCTATGCTTTCACTGAAGATTTAATACAGGCTTCTTTTGTGATGTTGACAGTATTCTTCCTCACAGCTGCTCTCATAAACCTCTTCTTCCAGTTCACTAATGCTTCTAAATTGGACATCCTGACATGTTTTGAGTACAGGCAAAGTCCAGGTGTATGGCTGATACGCAAAGATCCCTACTATGACTGTATCAGTTTCATGCTGGCATGAGTCAACTTGTAATCAGTATAAAGTGCATGAACATCATTGTGTGCATTAAAATTAATCATTGTAACATTTTCCTCTATTTTTTTCAGTGTATTCAATTTAGTCTTTGCTAAAGCAAACCCTAAAAAAGCACTGCATAGAAGTGATTAAGTAGAAAACCTGTCAAAATAATAGAAAAATAAAATTTTCTTTCTAGGTCTGCTCCGTACACAGACTAATCCAGTAGAATAATGATAAAAATCTGAAATTAATATATTAGGCTGAGAACGTGTTACCTTCTTGTGGTTTTGATTATATAACTTAAAGTAATGCATTCTCTTCTGGTATAGAAAAAAGTTGCCAATAGCTGTTTGTGCAAAATCATTTGAAAAACTGAAATGAAAATAAATTATTTGCATTTAGCTAGTGGTAAGAGTAG